>NW_005054546.1:748558-750176 GCF_000277835.1 Geospiza fortis | reverse complement strand
CCGGGGGGGGGGGGGGCGTTGGTCCATGGGTGCCCATGCCCGGTCCTGGCATCCACGAGGGGTTTGGTGGGGGGGACATCCAAGTCCCGATCCCCCCATCACTCGCCCTGGGCATGACCAGGTGGGCCTGGGCACGGTGGGGGGGGTGGTAGGGGCCCCCCACCCCCTTGTGCAAATCGGCCGAGGGGATTTTCCCCCTTTGCATAACTAGGAATGAACCGTGACGGGAAAAACAGGAACAGAAACCCCAGTGGGCACGGCACAGCTCGGCATGGAACGGCACGACACCTGCTGTCGCATCGGCCCTACGCCGTCTCCACCGGCACGGTGCCGTCCGGCTGCGACCCTTCCTCACCCTCCTGCTCCTCTTCCTCCTCCTCGGGCTGCCCTGGAGCCCAGTAGCGGGCAATGGAGAGGCGCAGCCGGCGCGTCCGCACCTCCAGGCAGTTCTGGCCCTTCAGGTGCCGCTGGAGGTGGTCGTCCTTGGCGAAGGCCTTGTGGCAGAGGTAGCACTCGTAGGGCCGGGCGCCTGTGTGCAGGTGCATGTGGTTCTTCAGGTCGTAGCTGTGCAGGAAGCGGGCGCTGCAGTGCTGGCAGGAGTAGGGCCGCTCACCTGTGTGCTTCCGCATGTGGATCTTCAGTTTGTCGTTCCTGGAGGTGGGACAGACAGGGAGACGTTGGCATTGAGGAGCCAACACGGCATCCAACCACCGGGGGGAGGGCAATGGTGCTGGAAGCCCGGGAGCAGGGATGCTCTGCGGGGCACAGCGCTCTGGATGCTCTGCGGGGCACAGCGCTCTGGACCATTGCACGGCTGCATGGCTGAGATGCAGCTGGCTGCTGGCAGGGGGGGGGCTGCTGGCTACCCCAGGCTGCTCTGGCAGTGCTTACATAGTGCAGAAGACTCCCCTGGACCTGCACCACAACCATGCCAGGGCTGACAGATGAGGTGCTGTGGGTGCCTTGGGTGATCTGACAGCACTCACAGAGTGCAGAACACCCCACTGACCTGACTTCACCAGCAGCTATGACAGAGGAACACCACCAGGGATGCTACTGGGTACCTCAGGTCAGTCAGCAGCACTCATGAGGTGCAGAAGGCCCCAGAACCCCACTGCACCACAACAGAACTTGCAGGGGTGCCATGGAGGATGCCACTGGGTACCTGTGTTGGTCGAGAGCACTCACGGGGTGCAGAAGACCCTCTGAATGTGCACTGCACTGGCAGGACTGGCAGAGGGGTGCTGTGCAATGTGCCATCAGTTTGGTCTGGCAGCACTCAGGGGATGCAGAAAACCCCATGAATCCTGTGGCCAGGCCCTGGTAGGACTGGCACGGGGCAGGGGTGCCATACGGGGATGTCATTTGGCACACGTCAGACAGGGAGACCCCGTTCAGCAGCACTAAGGGGATGCAGAAAACCCCTGGTAGGACTGGCACAGGGGGTGGTGCCATAGGGGATGTCATTTGGCACACGTCAGGCGGGCAGAGCCCGTCCAGCAGCACTCACCGTGTGAACCGGACCCCGCAGACCTGGCAGGCAAAGGGTTTCTCGCCCGTGTGCGTGCGCATGTGGCGGGGCAGCTTGCCGGCACCGTGGATGACCTTGTGGCACACG
>NW_005054546.1:746633-747976 GCF_000277835.1 Geospiza fortis | reverse complement strand
GCCTCTGGTATAGCCATTGTCCTCACCTGCGGGAAGGACAGGATGCTGCTTGAAAGACAGAGGAACAAGCTGGGAGAGAGTGCTTGGAAGAAACACTGCAGCTGGAGCAGAGCTGCCATGAAGCCAGGGCACAAGGAACGCTGCCTGTACACGCTGGGTGGCACTGGGGTTTCAGTGGGACATGAACTGGGGCAGGCTTGGGGCTCAGGGTCTGCCTCAGTTCCCTCCATGCTGCGCAGAGGCTGGCGGGCGCAGGCCCCCCACCACAGGCCCCCCACCACAGGCCCCCCACCACAGGCCCCCCACCACAGGCCCCCCACCACAGGCCCCCCACCACAGGCCCCCCACCACAGGCCCCCCACCACAGGCCCCCCACCACAGGCCCCCCACCACAGGCCCCCCACCACAGGCCCCCCACCACAGGCCCCCCACCACAGGCCCCCCACCACAGGCCCCCCACCACAGGCCCCCCACCACAGGCCCCCCACCACAGGCCTCCACGCTTCCTCCACTGCCACCAGCACCCAGCCGCCTGCGCCGCCACAGCAAAGGGAGAAATCTCAGCGGGGTGCCTTTGAACAGCAGCGAGGTGCAGCGCTTCCTGTGCCAGCCCACCCACAATCCCCCCAGCCCACGGCCACGGCCGGGGCGCAGCCTCTGGCTCCCAGCAGCCCCGTCCTGGGAACACGGGCCTCGCTGGCAGAGGCATGGTGGGCGGGCGAGCGCTGGGAAGAGCACCCCGAGGGCCGGGGGCCGCCCCGTGGAGCCCAGCTGGGCTGGGAACAGGGGCCACACTTCCTGCCACGGCAGATTAGGATCAGCACCTGTGCCACCGGTTCCTGCCCCCGCTCCTGGTCGGGCCTGGGCGCCCTGCCTCCCCCCTGTGCCCCAGCCCGGGGCCACTCCTCGCCCAGCCAAGCCCAGCCTGCGCCAGTCAGGCCTTTCCCACGCTGCAGCTGGCACAGCCTGGCCTCAGCCCTAAACCCAGCACTGCTCACACTCACACTGCGGTGCCCATGGTGCACCACCAGGGACACACGTGCTCCTGTGCAGCCAGCACAGGTGGGAAATGGGAGCCCGTGACCCTCACAACCCGCAGGCAGGCTGCAGGCAGCAGGGGCAGCTCCGGGGCTGCAGCCTGCCCTGTGACACCGTGCCCAGCTATGGCCCTTGCAGCCAGCCAGGCACTGCTGGCTGACAGTGGAATGGGAGCCCAGCAACTGCAGCCTGGGGAAAGCAGAAGCAGGTACCACCTCTCAAGCTGTGCCATGGTGGACAGCAGCATGGGGCACCGGCCATCGCCAGCCGTGCCAGGCAACGCTGAGCCACGCCAGGCCCCCCGG
>NW_005054546.1:741345-746416 GCF_000277835.1 Geospiza fortis | reverse complement strand
CCGGGAGCCAGCAGTGCCGACCGCCTGGGATGCTGGCGCCAGCAGCCATGGCCAAGCCCCCCTGGCTGGCAGGAGCCCGTCCCGGCACTTGGTTGAGGTCCCCTCTGCCTGCCGAGGTGGGGGTGATCGGATTAGGGGTGATTAAACCATCAGGGCCCCGGGAGCCAACAGGCAGTGACAGCCCCCGGTGGGATTAGGCAGGATTAGCTGCAGGGGTAGGATTAAGCAGGGGGGTAAATATCCCATGCCACAGCTTGGGCAGCTGGAGAGGGATGACAGGGATGGGGCACCTGCCATGGGTGGGCCAGAGCCCCACGGATCCCCAGGACTGTCACAGGCAATAGTCACAGGATGGGGTGGCATTGTGCCCTCCAACACTGCCTCCCCCAGCGATGGCACCAGGACAGCCTCCCTTCTGCCCTGGTCCCCACAGCACCTCCAGCCCCACGAGAAACCTGGGCACAGGGCACTCGCAAGACTGATGGCACCCACTGGCACCTGCTTTTGGGGATGCCTGGGCACAGGGCAGCAGCTGAGACCCCGTCACATCCCAGCAGGTGGCACGGTGCTCTGAGGGACGGGCACCGGCCTCACCATGTCCCAGTGCAGACGGACACAGCCTCAGCGCTGCCAATGTCACAGAAATCACCAGCAGAGGTGTGCTAAGGCAGTTGGGATTCCACGGGACTCGGTGCCACCAGACAGAGCTGCAGGGCTGGGGCAGGGTGGGGGCGAGGTGGCGGCGGCAGGAGGGGGATTTTCCATCGCACCAAACCGCCCCTTTACGGCTCCTTTGCTGACACCCCCACCCCCCCGCACATCCTCCTCACTGGAGCGAAGAAGTCACATGCTGAGCGGGTGCTGCCGTCGAGGAGATCACCGCAGTGATAAGGAAATGGCAGAGGATGAGGTGTGAGGGGACAGGAGCCGCCCCCGGCCCCCAGCATTCCCGGGCTGCTGCTGGAGGTGATGGCCGGGAGGACGCAGGTGGTGATGCCATGGCCTCGCCATGCCAGAGCTCCCTCGGTCACCTCAGCGCTGTGCCTGGGCACATTTTGGCTGAAGCAGCCAAACGGGACTGAGGCAAGGCAAGGAGAGGGGGAGTTGCTCCCCGTGCTGAGCTGGCTGCCATGCAGGGCGGGTGGCAGCAGGAACAATGTCTGCCCAGGTCACCCTGACATCCATCCCTCTGCCAGCCCAGGCTGCCTGGGACAACCATGGCCAGGCTCCACCCATGTGCCAGCTCCTCCGTGAGAGGGGTCCAGGCACCCAGGCAGGGCCACGAGCAGCGGGGTGGGGGGCCTGCAGCGCCCTGCAGCATGGGGACAGGCTGCGTGCCATGCCACCAAGCAGGGACGGCACCCCGGGTGAGGGGACAGTGCCAGTCTGCGCTGAGCACTGGGCCCGGCTTGGGGACAGTGGGAGGTGGGAGGTGGAGTGTCCAGGGGGGATCTCCCAACATGGGGAAGGAGAGCAGAGGTCCCAGGGAGCACAGTCCCCACCCTGGGCTGCTGCCAAGCGCCCCTGCTTTCGGTCACAAGAGTCACAAATGCTGTCGAGGGACTTCACAGCCCCATGGGGAGAATGAGTCACCCCGGAAGGGGAGCGCAGCAGAGTCGCCCTGGCCCCTCACACCGTGGGGCCCCTCACCCTTTGGGATCCAGGATGTGGACCCAGGGGTCCAGGCTGTGCAAGCCCCCCACTCTGCTGCTGCCTGAAGCCAGCACTGGTGCCGATGGCCACAGTGTGCATGGAGGGTGGTGTGGCAGCAGGGCAGGGGCAGTGCAGCCCCTCTGTCTGCCCAGCAGGGAAGGTGGTGGCCGGGGTCTGGCTCAGCTGGTGAGCCTGTAGCAAGCACATGCCAAGGGTCCCAGTGCTGGAGGAAGTGGGGAGAGCAGCAGTGCTCTTTGAAAGAAGAAAAGAACGAGTAGAGACAAAAGGAAATGGTTCGGAGATGAAAGAGGATAAACAGTCCCCCACCCCATAGCACTGAGAGTGAGCCCCATGGCACTGCTCAGGCCCCCTGACACTGGCCAGCTCACCCACAGAGCTCCCAGGGACAGCCACCAGCACTGACAGGGGGCTGAGCACCGTGGCCCATGGCTGCCTCAGTGCCCAGCCAGCATGCACCTGGGGCCAGTGCCAGCCTGGCACGACAGCTGCCACGGAGGCTGGGCACAGGGCATCCCTGCTACATCTGGTGGTGTTGCCAGAGCAGCTCCTGGCATCTGTGGCAGGGACAAGAAGCAAAGTCCCCATGCCGCCCACCCAGCCTGCTGGCACTGTGCTGGCATCCTGGCCCCCTCCTGCTGCCAAAACCTACCCCACTGCCACATCCAGCTGCCTGGCATTGCCACTCTAGGGTGTGGGCCCTGCTCTGCCAAACCAAAGTGACCCAGATCTCGCCACTCGTCCCATCCCACCCCATCCCATCAGCAGTGAGGGTGGCGTAGGGCTCAGGCAACACCAACGTCCCACAGCCCGCTGGAGCTGAGGCAGCTGGCCCAGATGTCCCAGTGCCCAGTGCCACACTGGGTCCCCACCACCCTGGCAAGTTCCTGCACTGCAGCAGCAGCGATGGCAGGGTGGGTGTGCGGCTCACCTGCCCCGTGTCCCGGCGTGGCTCCGCGCTCGTCGCGGCCCCGGCTGCGGCCCGCGAGTGGCAGGGAGGGGAAGGCAGGGTGCTGCTGTGTGAACTTGGCCCCGCTCCCCGCTGCACTTGAGCTCAGGATCCCACCTCAAAAGGAGTCGACGCCCACACCCCGGGTCACGCACCTCCCAGCCCCGCTTCCCAGAACACACACGGCATTAACTCTTTGCGGCCGGTGCTGCGCCGTGGGGCGCCAACCCGGAACGGGGCAGGGGGCATCCCCCGGCCCACTCCCACGGGAGAAAATCCCCAGCGCCTCCAGGACAGGCACCCATACCTTAAACACGCCTTCCCCACCACTAACACCGTCTCCAAGGTGTCTGCCCCTGCCCCCCCGAGCCGTGGCACATCACACGGGCCCTCCTCAGCTTCTCGTGTGCCCCAAGGCAGGGCGCTGGGTGCTCGCCACTGGCCATGGCCGGCCCAGCCGGGCTGCCAGGGCGCCTGTGCTCGGCGGCAGCAGGGCAGGGCTGGGTGCAGCATGCTGCAGCCTGCCCGGCCAGCCCTGGAGCCACCCCCCGGTCCTATGGATTCCTGTCCTGCTCTCCCCTTGGAGCAGGTTCCCGAGATCCCATGGGGAATGTGGGAAGCAGTGACGGCCCAGCTGGGCTACGCTGCCTGATCCCCTCCGCTCCCCGGGCAGGGGCACTCGTGGGCTCCCCAGGCCAGGCTGCACATTCATGCAATGCCCCCATAATTACACCCTCTGTGTCCCCAGCTAAACAGCAATTAGCAGCCCGGAGAGCTCGCCCCACACCCCACCACCAGCACCGGCACCCGCCCAGGCAACCCACGCCAGACCGGTCAGGGGCACTGGCACTGTGGCACCCTGGCATGGCCCAGCAGGCTCCAGAGCTGGGGATGTCTGCAGCAGGCCAGGCAGAAAGGGGAAGAGCCCCACAGCAAAGCAGTGGGACAGCAAAGGGCCCGACCCAGCCCCAGCAGCGCTGACGGAAGGAGCTGGGTTGTGCAAGAGCCCCTGGGCAGGCAGTGGAGACGGGCAGAGGGGCATCACCAGTGTGCCCTGCATGGTATCCCACTGTGCCATCACTGTGGGCCCCGTGCTGGGCAGGAGGCAGCTGTGGAGCACAGGCAGCACACAGCCAGCACAGGGCTGTGGGCAGCACTGCCCACCACGCTGCCACAGTGCTCCAGGCTGCCCCAGTGGGGGGCACAAAACAGGGCACAGCCCTGGACAGCATCCATGGGAGGGAGGGAGGACACGAGGGAAGGAGGAGGGCTGTGGCACCTGCTGCCAACCCTTCCCCTGCCCTTTGTTCCCCATAAAGGAGGGGAATGGCGCCAGTCCCCCCTGGCCCAGGTGTGCCAGGTGCTAAGGGCGGGAGATAAGGTGGGCGAGGCGGGCAGGGAGGGGCACGGCACGGCATGGGCACGCAGCCCTGAGTCAGGGTTCCTACTGGTGGCCAGGATGGGGTGAGTCACCGTGGCCCCCCCACCCTGGGGGTGTTGCAACCACCCGGGCGCTGGCCACAAACTGCTGCTCGCCCTGGCTGGGGGGCATCGGGCTGGGGGGGCAGGTGGGGAGGTGCTGGTCTTTGGGGAAGATGGGCTAACCTCCATGAGTCCGTCCATCCATCCATCCATCAGCTCCAGCCTTGCCTTGGCCAGTGGCACCCTGACCAACGTCACCAGTGAGGGGACATGGCCTCATCCCAGCTCCTCTTCCAATGGCAGGATAGGCAACCCCATCTCCTGCATCACATCCTGACACAGAGCAGCACCCTGACCTGCCAGGGCATGGCGTGCCATGGCCACATGCTTGCCCAGGACAGATGTGGCCTCTGTGTGTCACCTCTGGCCATCCCAATATGCCAAGGAGATGGCTGAATGGCTGAGACGAAGGAAGGAAGGAAGGGAGGAAGGAAGGAAGGGAGGAAGGAAGGAAGGGAGGAAGGAAGGAAGGGAGGAAGGAAGGAAGGGAGGAAGGAAGGAAGGGAGGAAGGAAGGAAGGGAGGAAGGAAGGAAGGGAGGAAGGAAGGAAGGGAGGAAGGAAGGAAGGGAGGAAGGAAGGAAGGGAGGAAGGAAGGAAGGTTGGTTGGTTGGTTCTGCCAGCCAGCAGCCTGGGACAGGCAGGCTCACCTACAGCTGGGCCTGCTGGCTGGCCCCAGGGTGAGCTGGCTCTGGAGCTGCTGGCCCCGCAGCCCAGTCACGGGAACCCCTTGGAGGGCAGCCAGACCCCCTGGGTCCCACTGTGCTGCACAGCCCCCAGGGCCCCCCCAGCTGGTGGCACCTCCTACTCAACACGCAGGGTTCATGTCCTCACAGCACCTCGGGGACTGAGCATCACCAGCGGCACAGGCTGGCCCCCAGTGCTCCATCCTGGCACCAGGGTGGCGCTGCTCCTGGTGGGGTCACCTGGCAAGGACAGTGCCAGCCCACAGCCCCCCCTCCACACCCTCC
>NW_005054546.1:740164-741132 GCF_000277835.1 Geospiza fortis | reverse complement strand
GCCCACACAGCACCGACAGCCAGGCCGTGCCCGCCGCAGCCATGCCAACCCACAGAGTGGCACCGAGGAGACCCCAGGCAGCCCTGCAGCAGGGGAAGGGCAATGCCCACAGGGCAGCCTCTGTGGAGCCCCTCTGTCCCCAGGGCCCACCGTGATGTCCACACCAGCTGCCTTGTGCCACCCCAGCAGGGCACAAGGGGCTCTTCCCTCCTCTTCCTTGGCCCTGCAGTGGGGCTGGCAATCCTCCTGCCCACCCTTGCTATGGCTCCAAGCCCTGTGCCCTGATGGCTGCCCAGGGGAGGGGAATCAAAGCAAAACTGCTGGGGTGTCACTGTACCCAATGAATGTCAGCCAGCACAGCCACATTCTCCACCCTGCTGGTGTTCAGGGTAGGCAGTACCTGGCACCCACCTTGCCCAGGACCCAGAGCCTGGCAGCAGGACCCCCTTACCCACTCCCCACTCCAACTGCTGCCCACGGGGCCTGGGGACATGACAGAGACAGCTGGGCAGAGAGGAGCACGCAGTGCAACCAAGGCTGCCGGGAGAGGCCAGAGCTCGCCTGACCTACTTCTCCTTCCGCATCACCTGCTTTCATTTTCCCTCACCCGGGCTGGTCCCCCTGCCTGCCCAGGGCTCCATCAAGTCATGCCAGAAGCTCTGGGGATACAAATCACCCGGGCACCATGGCTCCCACTGCACCATCCTGCATGCCAGCCGACCTGCCCAGCCCTGGGCACACGGTATGCCCGGGTGCAATGAAGGTCACCGGCCACAGCCCCGGCACCACCACCTCCCTCCCCTGCCTGCATGGCTACCCAAGCGCCATCTTCCTGGCACGAAGCGAGTTTGACGGGTCTCAGCCCAGCCCCTCGCCAGGTCCTCTGACCGCCCTGGGGCTTGCTGGGGTGTGGACATGCAGCTCTCGGGGCATGTCAGGGACGCCGGTGCTGCCACGGGGAGCCAGGC
>NW_005054546.1:738848-739094 GCF_000277835.1 Geospiza fortis | reverse complement strand
CACAGGGGAGCAGAGGCACCCACTGCTGCTGCCAGTGTGCCAGGGCCGGGGCTCACCAGCGTGGCACAGCGTGCTGGGACACTGGGATACCTTCCAACTCTACCAATACGGGTGCAGAAGGGGCTCCCTGAGTTGCCTTCCTCCTGCAACGGTGCCGTCCCCACCCGGTGCGCCAGGCATGCCGCCAAGCTGCTCACCAGGTTAGGGAGGAGGGGTGGCAGCACCCAGTCACCCGTGGGAGACCTG
>NW_005054546.1:736287-736941 GCF_000277835.1 Geospiza fortis | reverse complement strand
ATCCAGCTTGGGTAACCCTGAACCGGTCCCCACCCCACGGGTGCTCACCTGCCCCCCCCCCATTGCACCTGCCCTGCACCTATCCAGATGTTCTGACCTGCTCTGCACCTATCCAGATGTTTTAATCTGCCCCACACAAATCCAGATATTCTAACCTGCCCCACACTCCAGCTGTGCCCACCTGCCCCACCTCCCCCTCCAGCTGTACCAGTTCACTCCCATTCCCCTTGTCTGCAGTGACACCTAGGCCCACAGCTCCCCCCTCCTCCTCATTCCTTCTCACCTCCCTTCTCTCCTGCTCCCCCTGTCCCCCCCGGCCCTGGCTGCCACCTCCCAGGCCTGGCCCTGACAATGGAGACTCCTGCCTCATGCTCTGCTTTTTTTACAAAAATAGATAAATTAATATAAACTTAAACATTAAAATAATAATAATAAAAAGATATTAAAAAATGTCCTGTGTCACTGAGAGCCCCATGGCTGGGGGAAGCAGGTGCTGGCAAGGTGGTGAACCCTGCAAGAGGGGCACTGTATCCAGTCAGCACTGAGGCACAGAGCCCCCAGAGCCAGGACGATCCTGCTGCAACACAGCCCTGGAAGATACAGGCTGAGGAACAGTAGAAGGGCCCCCCAGCTTGTGAACCTGCTTGGGGGGAG
>NW_005054546.1:728209-735995 GCF_000277835.1 Geospiza fortis | reverse complement strand
GGCGCAGCTGCGGTAGGCGGCGGGCAGCTGGGCCAGGCAGAAGCCACTGCCCCAGGGCAGCTCACAGAAAACGTTCACCGATGCCTCGTGCACGGCGTAGAGGCGGCCCACGCGCGTCCGGTACTCCCAGTAAGCCAGTTTGCACCAACAGCCGTCCTTGATGGTGCTCCATGAGAGACTGGTGTCTGGCAAGGGGAGAGCAGAGCTGTCACCAGCAGGATGTGACTGAGCCAAGCAGCTGGAAGGCCAAGGGGAGTGGGCACAGAGGGCGTGTGAGGACAGATAGATGGACGTGGTGCACCAGGGATGCCTCAGCACAGAGTCCTGCGCTGGGTGTGAGCCTCTGGAGCTGCTCCCAGCCCCCAAGTGCGGTGGTGAAGGGCTGGGGGAGGGCTGTGCGGGGGGTTGGTCCCTGAGTGCAGGGGAAGGTGGGGCAGTGGCAGCTGGTGGCCTTGGTGGCCAGCAGCCAGGCGGGAGCTGGGGCTGTGTGCGTCAAGGCACATTGTGTGTGTCCCCATAGGCAGCGCTTCCTCCAGCAGGGAGCCTGGCGCTGCCAAAAATAACAGGAGCTTCAGTGGCGGGGGGGCGTCTGGGCCCAGACCGCTCCCCCAGCAGGAACCCCTCATCCCCTGTCGGAGTCTTTTCCTCCTGCTGGGAGTGACTGCTGGCTCCATTCCCTGATTTTCATGTTCTGTCCCCTCCAATCTCTGCTCCTGACTCCGGGGTTCAGCCCTGCCCAGTGCCCTCCTGCCTGCTGGGTGTGGCAGAGGGCTGTGCCCTGTGCTGGGCCCATCTTACCGCACCAGTCCCCACCGTCGTAGCTGAACTCCATGAGCTGGGGCTCATCTGGCCAGGAGGGACCACAGGATGCCTTCAAGTAGGGGGGTGGTGGGGTTTCTGCAGAGGAGAGAGAAGGAAATAGGAGGCTGGGAGTGCATCCTGCCCCACTGGAGCCCCCTGGAGCAGCCCCAGAGAGCAGGGTCAGAGCCTGGGTGGGCGAGGCAGCCTCCAGTGTTGCCGCCAGCACTCACCAGGTACAGCCAGGCGGCTGAAGTGATGGGGGTTGCAGCACAGCCCGGCCAAGTCCCCGCAGGCTCCCTGGCCCCCAGCACAGTAGCAGAGGTGCTTGAGCTCATGGGACTGGTGGAGGTCAGGCCAGCGGAAGAGGCGACAGAGCAGGACTTGAGGGGGGAGTCCCTGCTTGACCCCCCGTGGGTCTCCCCGTGGTGCCAGAACGCAGCCAGACTCCCAGGCACCCCGGCTCTCCACCACCTGCACCAGGAGCTCCAGCTCCTCATCCTTCAGCTTCTTGAAGAGGGCATGCACGGCTGGTTTGAGGGCAGCGGGGCCATCCTCGGGGCTGGCTGCTGCACAGCGCTGCCGCCACAGCCTCCGCACCAGCCCAGCACGGCGCGAACGGAACATGCGGTGGTCGTGGGGACCACCTGCAGGATGGAGACAGGCATCACCCCCCGTGCCCTCAGAGGGCTGTGCCTCCGGGGAGTCCCAATGGGGACCCTGTGCATCTTCCTGTGTCCACCCAGATCCCTGGCAAGGCTGCTTTGCCTGGATTTGCTGCTGTCATCCCCACCACGAGGGCATGGTGCCGCTTCAAGGCGTACTGGCATCCCCAAGGTCACATCAGACATGAGCCCAAAACCAACCCTCACTGCTGGGGAACCTGCCTGTGCTCCTGCCCACAGCACCCACCCGCTCTCCTCTCACCCCCCTGTCTGTCATGGGGCTGGGAAAGGGGTCCCTGCAGAAGAGGGTCTCACTCACGGTGGGTGGCAGAGGTGGGTGAGAGGCTCCAGGGCACTGCATGGGGCTGTGCTCTCGGGGCGGCCGGCACTGCTCTGCCCGTCACGCGTCACTGCCTGGACTTTTTCCTGTGCTCTCCCCTCCCCCGGACCTTCCCGTTTGGGGAATTCATTGATTTCCCTCATCCCAGCCAGCCCTGGGGCTGAGCCACCACCAGGGCCACCACATCAGGGCTGCCACACCAGGGCATGGCATAAGGTGCGTGGGCTGCAGTGGTCAGGGATGCCCAGCACCGTGCTACCAAGCACAGCCAGGAGCCCAAAAAGCACCACAGACTCCAGTGCACAACCACAGGGCAGGGTCCAGCTGAGAGCTGATCTGGGCAGGGGGAGGCCACAAGGCACAGTGGCAGGGCACCGTGTTGGCAGACCCCATCCTTACTCGTGTCCTCACAGGGACCATTGCAAGGACCACCTAAGCCCCTCGTGGCATCTTGGACAAAGGTTTCTGCTGCCCCTCAGTTCTTGACCTGGCTGGGCCCCCCCGCGGGCAGTGGCTGAGGGTGGGAGCCTGCTCCACAACAAAGGAGCTAATGTAAACGGGACCCTTATCCCGCGCCGGGCCAGGCTTCCTGCTCCTGACTTCCCGCCGAGATAAGGGAGGCCACGCTGGCGCCAGCGCTGCTGCCGAGGACGGGGCATGCAGAGCTTCCCCTGTGCTGGGGCCAGGCAGCAGCACAGGCAGCAAGGGGGCAGGGTGGGCTCACAGACCCACAGCCACGCTCTGGTGCCACCAGCCATGTCCTTTGCTGCAGCTCCCAGCCAGGCTGGGCCCATTGGAGATATTTTGTTCTAGCTGCTTCCCACAGAGTGAAACAGGAAACAGGCAGGAGTGGGGGAGCAGGCAGGAGATGCAGGCAGAACCCCAGCCCCCCACTCTTGCCTCTTGGTCCCAAGGGATGTGGGGACCCTCAGTCCTGGACAGGGGCAAGGGGTGTGCTGGACTGCCTTAGTGCTACCCAGGGCTAGGATCAGGAGGTTTGGGGACACACACACACACACACACACACACACAGAGACATTCCCAGAGCTCTGCCCAAACAGATGCAGCCAGTCAGGCACTGCTCAGGTTTATTGGGGTTCCTGATCGGAGGGAACACAGGCTGGAGCAGTCTCAGCACCAGAGGTCCATCAGCTCCATCAGCACAGGGCAACAGGGGTAGTCCTGGGGAGGGGAGAGAGGCACAGGGGGTAACAACTCACTGACCAGAACCAAGGCCACACCCTCTCAACCCCCAGAAGAGCCACAGCCAGGCTGTCTCCCCTCAAACACCACAGCCAGGCCCTTCTCACTCCAGGAGCACCATGGCTGGTTTCTGTCATCCCCAAACACCACAGCCAGGCCCCTGTCACGTTCCAAGCACCATGTCAAGTCAAGCTGCAGGCAGGTCACTCACCCACAGCACCAGGGCAGGCAGGGGCTGAGAGGGTCCTGTGACACTGGGAGGGTCCTTCCCTAGTCCAGCAGCTCACGGATGCACCAGCTGCAGAGAAGGAAGTAGAAGCATTTCCACAGAAGCCGCAGCAGCCAGGAGCCCAGGCGCAGCCCGAGGGAGGTGGCAGTAGGTGCTGGCAGTGCCAGGGCCTGTACCCGTGCCACTTGCTGGGGAGCACCCTGCAGACAGGCTGCCATGCTCCAGAGGAGGTGCATGGCCCACGAGGAACCAGTAGGATCTGACACAGTGGGAGAGGCAGCAGTGCTGACGTGTGGGGCCCTGGCAAGCACTGGAACCTGCTACATTCTCTGCATTTCCAAAACTCCTACAATAGCGGGTGCAGGGAGGGGGCACAACCTGGGGACCCTTTTGTTCCTCCCACTCCTGCCCCATGGAGCCCTCAGGGCTCAACAAGATCACGTGCCAGTGCAGTGCAGACTGCAGCAGGTTTATTTACTGCTGACAGGCAGCAACTTTATTCAGTGTCAGTCCCAGCAGCATTCCAGTGGAGGAGGCTCCCAGAGCGTGGCCTTCACTGGCGGGAGGTGCGCTCTTCTTCCTCATTTTCCAGCTCATAGGCAGGCCGGTAGCTCTCCCGGCCCTGAGCATCAGTGCAGCGTAGAGCTGGGTTCTTCTTTGTGTTGGTCATGCTCCCCAGGGACGTGTAGCTGTGGAGGGAAGAAGCAGCTGCAGGACTGCACCCAGGGCCACTGGCTGTGCACGTGAGAAGGGCAGCACCGGGCACTCACCCTCTGTCATAGAGGATACAGTAGGGGACAAAGAGCTTGCGCAGGAACTCCCAGATGTCCCGGTAGGTCCAGTCCTGCAGGCAGAATTGGGCAGGGATTGAGGCAGAGGCAAAAGGCTGCTCCCTTGCCTCCCAGGGAAGCAAGCCAGACCTTCCTGGAGAGCACCTGGGAGAGCCAGATGGTCATCAGAGCACCACCACCCCTCCCAGCACTTCCCCAAACACAGGGCAACCCCCCAGCAGGCAAGAACGAGCCCTGCCCAACAGCACCCAGCAGCCTCACTGCAGCAGGGGGCACCCACAGCTGCACAGAGGGGCAGCAAATACTCTGGGAGAGTGAGAATTGTGAGAGAAGCTGTCCAGCATGGGGGTGGATCACTGCCAGTTCCCAGCCCCATCAGATCCCCTTCAGGCCCTGTGAAAACAGCTCCAGCCCCACAGCAGGTGGGGGCCACGTACCAGCAAGGGGTTCACCCGCATGTAAGGGGGCCAGTCGGGGTCTGTCACACACATGGGGGTCAGGGTGCGTGAGTAGGGGTCCGTGCGCCGCGTTCCCATCAGGACAGCCTCCAGCTGGGGCTGCTGCTCCTTCAGCTGCACCAGGGCCTCCTGGATGGAGCCCTCCACAGTGCACAGCTGGACCCCGTACCTGCACAGGCAGGGTGGGCAGCTGGCTGCAGGCTGCACTGCACAGCCTCTGGGCAGCAGCCCACCCCGCTGTGCCTCCTACCTCTGCACTGTTGCCTGAATGAACTGCTCCATTTCAGGGAATGGGGACACAATGCGGATGTAGAGCACCTGCAGCTTCTCCTGCCTTGCTGGGAACCGCCTGCAGAGAGACCCAGTGCAGCTGGACTCTGACCCGTGGCAAGTGGAGGCAAGGCAATGTCCAGATCCGACCAGCTAGAGCCCAGGAATCTGCTCATTCCCCCAGGGTGGAGCAAGCAAGAGCCCCATAGCCCTGGCCAGGGTCTGCAGGACCCCTGAGCCTTGCCCCAGCCTGCAACCCCCTGCATGGGTACCTCTGCACAGCAGCATGGACGAGGTGCAGCAGGGCTGTGCAGTCCTTGCCCCCGTTGAAGCCCACGCAGAGCTGGACCAGGCTGTACTGGTCCAAAGCCTCCTCGATGGTTCTCAAGGCTGCTGCCACCTTCTGCCCCAGGGCCGAGCCTGCCAGGACAGGACAGTTGGTGCCTGCCCAGCTCATGTTCCCTTAGCACAGCCCCAGGGCCTGGGGCACTTCACCCTCTGGACACACAGCAGACCCATTGCTGGTACCACAGCCAAGAGCTTGTTCAACCCAGAGATCTGGGCCACAATGTGACAGGGCTCATGAGGGCACTGGGAACTGTGGCACTGCAGCTACTGCTGCACACTGTGCCCTCAGACCCTGCCATCACCAGCCCTAACTGAGGTTACAGGTCCCATTCCCACCTGTGTGGGATGAAGCCCACTGCAGCTGCAGCATGCCTCAAGCCTGCCAGCACATCACAACAGGCAAGCTCCACTGCCAGGCTGGTGCTCCCACTGCCCCAGCCCTGCTAGGCTGCACAGGAGAAGCATAGAGCTGTGCTGCAGCACCTCTTCCCAGTACCTGACTCAGCCAGGCCATAAACCTCCACAGCTGCTGGAGAGACACAGTCTGTCACCAACGGCACAGCTACACCCGGTGGCAGCTCCCTCATCAAGAAGCCGTACGCTTCCTCCAGGTCCTGCTCTGACTCTGAGTCCAGGGTCAGCTTCACACGGTAGTAATTGCTGGTCCAGTCTGGGTACGAGCCCAAGCTGACACGGCCCCGGAAGGTGGCATCAGCCCTGTCCAGCACCGGCGTGATGAGCATCTCATCAGATGCCACATAGACGGTGCGGGAGTGGAAATGGGTCTGTTTGCTGCGGAAGAGGTGAGCAAGGCCATCCAGGGCCCGCTCCATCAGCGCCGGGATGCCGGGGAAGATGTAGACATTGCGCACGCTGACCAGCGGGTACTTGAAGGCGCTGCCAGTGTGCCCGTCCGTGCCGTAGTTGAGGTGGGAGGACTCGGGGATGCGAGCCAGCTTCATCTCAGGGCACTGCTCCTCCGTCTTGCCAAAGAACTTGTGCACCAGGGCCACCAGCTCGGGATGGAGGACGACCCTCTCCCCAAAGGCCTTAGCCACGGCCTCGAAGGTGACATCGTCGTGCGTGGGGCCGATGCCGCCGGAGGTCAGCACGTAGGTGAAGCGAGCAGCAAAGGCGGCTACCTCGCTGGCGATGGCCTCCACATCATCGGGGACCACGGAGATGCGGGCGACACTCACGCCAAGAGCCCGCAGCCGCCGGCACATGAAGGAGGAGTTCGTGTCCTGCGTGTAGCCCTGAGGGGACCGGAGACGCCCATGACAGCGGAGCGCCCCGACCCCAGGCGCAGGCCCCGGCCCGCCCCACGCCCGCAGCCCAGGCCCGCCCCCAGCCGCACCTTGAGAATCTCGTCGCCGATGATGATGATGCCGGCGGTGCTGGCGGATCCCTGGGTCACCGCTGCCGGGCTTGAGGCGGCCATGAGGCGGCAGGCGGCAGCGCGCAGAGGCCCGCGCACCCTCCCCGCAACCCGCAGCACCCCCCACATGGAGCTGCCCGGGCACCGCCGCACACCGCGACACCGCCCCGCGCGCTCACAGGCCGGCCCGCACGTCAATCACAGAGTCCCGCCAGATCCCATTGGCCGAGAGGCGGGACCTGCGGGGACGGAACCATCACAGGGCCGAGGGAAGGGGTGTCGGTGCAGCTCCGCCTCCACGGCCGTGCCCTCTCCGGTGGGTGCGGGGAGGCTCCCCCAGACCCCGGGCAGCCTCCTCGGGAAGCCCCGCGGGACAGACTCCGCGGGACCGGGACCCCTTCGCCCTCCAGCCCAGCTGCCCCCGGTACTGCAGACAGACAGCTCCCAAACATCACTTTATTAAAGATTTGGAGGCATCGCAACGGGAAGGGCCCCCGGAACCAGGGCCGAGCCGACAAAACGACGCCCAGGCAGCGTCGAGGGTCAGGGGGTGAAGTCCCCGAGAAATGCCGAGGAGAAGGAAGGTGTTTTCTCAGCGTGGAAGGATTGAGAGCTTCGGCAGACCAGGGGCCACTCACTTTTCTGGCTTCTTGGGCAGTGGCCGTCGGAAGGGCAGAATGTGGGGCTCTGCGGGGCAAAAGAGGGGGTCAGGCCGGGCCGCCTAGGCGCCACCCGCTCCCCCGCGGGGCTCACCTGGCTCGTGGATCATGTAGTGCACCCAGCCCTGGCTCTGCTGCACGCCCAGGTTCCGCCACTCCGACTCCGACAGCAGGTGGGTCTTGGGCACCAGCTTGGCGATGTCCTTGGGCAGCATCACGTGCCTGCAGCCCCGCACCTCTCAGTCAACACCGGGGCACCCCCGACACCCCCTCATTCCCCACCGGAGCGCTGTTAACGGCACCAGCACCGTGACCCGATACAGAACCCTCAGGGGGACCCCCCGAGTTACCAGGATAATTCCCCTCTTGCCTCACCACCGAGCCACGACTCGCGCCCCGCGCTCCCCTCCCACTCGCGAGCCGTTAATCCTACGCTACCGAGACATTTCCCTCCCTCACCGCAGCAAACCTTAACCGAGACCCCCTCATCCTTATCAAGCAGGTGTTACCGGGACCCCTTCTCCGCTCCTTACCGGTACTCAAACTCCTCATCGTCGTACTTGTCCGAGTAGTAGATCTGTTTGTGCGCCATGACGGGACAGCGCCGCCGTGCCCTCCCTCGGTGGCCGTTGGCGCCCCCGCCCCCC
>NW_005054546.1:724136-727533 GCF_000277835.1 Geospiza fortis | reverse complement strand
CTCCGGCAGGGACGGGGCAGCGGCTGGGTTCGGAGGGTTCCTCGTTCTCTGCGGTGCTGGGCTCTGCCCTCCCGCCTTCTGTGCTTCAGAGTAAGGCAGCAGTGAGCACCTGGAGCCTACCCAGCTGCTCCCCCTTGGAGATGTGTGTCTGCTCTCCAGCAGCGTGTTGTGTCCATCTGTTCTTGCTTCTCCCCTCGAATCTCTTAGATGGGGTCACCCCCACAGATTGTAGACCACGGACGCGGCTTCCAAGGAGATGTGACCTGGGCCCTGCTTGCCACGTTGGCGCTGCACAAGTCTGTGGGCAAAGGGCACTTCTTTTCCGTGCTTGCCAGGGCTGCTCTGGTGTCAGCCTGTACCAGAGGGGCTGAAGATGCCATCTCCTCTCAGCCAAGGAGGGCTTGAGGATCCACCTGCTGCCCTTTGGTGGGGGAATCCCCTCTGGAGCTGTGCAAAGCAGTGTTCCATCCTCGGGAGGGACACAAATGGGCTTTGGTAAGGCTGAGCACCCTGGCTCTGGGTCCAGATGCTCCTTCCGTGCCACCAGCCTCAGTGTCCTGGTCACCACCTCTGCTTGGCAGTGGTGTGGTGCTGCAGGGGTCAATCTCCACGGCCATGGCCAAGCACAGCCCTCCTTATCTCGCTGCTTTCCAAGTTACTGGTGACAGCTGGCACAGGCAGATCAAGGTACAACTGCTGCCAAGCAGTAAATCATGGCTGCTGCCCTGCACTGCTCCACCAGCCTGGCCTCGACTGCCTCGGCTGGGCGGTGGCAGTGAGAGGAGTGGGAACAGTGCTTTGCTTGCCTTGTTTTCCCCTCACAGAGCTTCCTGCCTCTGCCAGATCACCCCTTGTAGTCTCTTTCCATGACTTTTGTCTTCACTGGTCCCCTGGGAGGAAGGGATACAGCCCTGGGGGCTCTGTGTATAATTTTGCATCAGGGTGCCAGCTGAAGGGGTTGCACGAGGGGGCAGCTCTGCCCCCCTGGTTGCCTTTGCTCTCCCTCCTTGCATGTGGCTTTCCTGTACTGGTTTTAGGGCTGGACAGGGATCTGCTCCAGCACTTTCCTTGGGTCACAGAGTGACTCTAGGCCCCCAATACCGTTTGCCAGTGTGGGCAGGGCCCAAGCAGTGCCAGGCTCAGCCTGGTGCTCCTGTCCCAGCACATCCCATCTCCATCTTCTTTCCAAGGGCAAGAAGGCAGCTTCCAGATTTCTCCTGCTCTTTGTGCCAGCAGCATGGCGTGGCAGCCACAACCCCATCCACCTGTGGACAGCCTGGAGGAGCAGGGGCTGCCTCGTGGCACCATGGCCACCTCAGCGGGCTGGGACAGGGCTGCCTAACTCCCTGTTTGTCCCCGAACCCGCAGGTTGGAGTGCCAGACGAGAGGGGCTCTGTGTCTGCTCCCCGCCCGGGGCCTGCCCTGCCCTCCGCCGGCGATGGAGTATGTGGTAAGGACCTCGGTGGAGGGCTAAGTGGCTTCGGTGGTGGATCCTGCCTGCCTCCTCTGCCTCCTGGGAGGTCTCCAGCCTCTTCCCCACATCTCCACTGGTATCTCCTAACCCCCTCTTCAGGGTGAAGGAGAGTAAATGTTGTTCCATGCTGCTGTGATGCGTGGGGGAAAAAGCAGCTGTTGGCTGGATTTGAGTGTTCTCCTTTGCTTCACCCCTGCCTCAGAGGTTCAGCATTGGACAGAGGGGGTCTCCTGCCCAGGGTGAGGTTTGTATGTGTGGCCACCTGCACCTTGCTGCCATTTCTTGCCAAACCACTGGTGTGTTCAGGCCTGTGACTCAGCTCCCAGATTTTTTCCAGGGAAGATGTTGGTAGCAGACCCCAAGCATCCCCACTCTGCTTCTCTTGCCTCAGCTGCTGTGTGAATTCCCAGTGTCAGGTGCCTGAAAGTAGTCCACATCCCTCTGTTCCTCATGATCCATATCTTCCTGTGGTGGCAGGGCACATGGAGCAGGACATGTCCCCAGAGCTCCTTGGGGGCAGTTGTTCCAGCTGCTCTGCTCATCCTCTGCTGCAGGGGCAGGAGCTCCTGGCATCTGCCTGGCAAGTGGCAGGGCTGCAGCCTGGGGATGGGGCTTGGGACTGCCTGTTGAGGCAGGGCCGATGTTCTGCACCTTTGCACATCTCCAGGTTTGCCTTCTGCACTCAGAGCCCACTCAGGGGGAGCTCTGATGCCCTGGGGTGGACTCTGGGGCTGGGGGGGCTGTGTTGGTAGCACCTCTGGTCCCCAAGGGCTGGGAGCTGCCTGTAACAGTAACAGGCTGTTACAGACTGGCCTGGAAGGTTCTGAGAAAATCAGCAATTACTCTAGCTTATAAGAGCAGAGATGTGTCTGAGCAGGAGCTTCAGCTGGGAGGCTCATCAGCCCTTTGCTGCCTGGAGGTGATGGCTGCTCCAACCCGTGGGGTGGTGGAAAGGGGCCAAGGAGACCTTCCTGCCCCCTTGCAATTCCCTCCTGCTCTCATCCTGGGAAGCATCAGGGCTCACAGAGCTGCCGTGCCAGGCAAGCCCAGGCCCACATCAACCACTTTGTCCATCGTGGGCAAACCCCAGTGCTCCATGGCCACTTGATGCTCCCCTGGCAACAGGGCTGCACTGTCCCCTCACTGGGCCAGCAGCTTCCTGCCTCAGGGCTTCCTGCTTTTCTTTAGAGGAGTGGTGCTGCGGCCACAGGAAGGTCACAGCACTGACTGAGCAGCCAGGGGCCCCTGGAGGGGACAGGCAGTGTGGAACAGCCAGCACAGGCTCTCTGTGCCCGTGGGACCACCGTGGCTGAGCTGGGGGGGCATGGCCAAGGAGATGCTTCAGTGATGGCCCCACTCGTGTGTGCCACAGCCCCTCGCATCACGGAGGTGGCAATTCCCAGCCCTGTTGTGGCTTTCCCTGTCCCCACGGCAGTGTGCCATGCTTTGTGAAGTGGTGCCAAGCAGTGTTGGGGGAAGGCTCCAAGCAGGGAAAGCCTTTTCGTTGGCCTGGATTTACCCAGTTTTGGTTTGTGGACAGAGCATCTGGTGGTTCTTAAGGATCTGGCTTGTCTTGCGTCAGGGGTTGGGTTCTGTCTGAACTCCTAGAGGGGATGGGGACAGCTCTCATCCCTCAGTGGGGCCAGGGCTGTGGAGGGCAGCGCAGTCGGGCTGGCCCGAGTTCCTGCTGCATGCAAGTGCGCCGAGGATAGGGCAGCAGGGGAGAGCTGTCCCTGAGCCCCCTGATCCACAGGTGGGAGTTTCACCCAGCTCCCCGAGGCTGAAGGGGCCAACTTTGCCCCCGGCACGTTCTTGCCGCCCCTCTCCCGCTAGCTCCGCCTGTGACCTTGATTTTTCTGCTCCAGATAAGCGCTGCGTCCCCACCCCTCGCCGGGAGCCCCTCCTGCGCTGCCGCCCCAGCCC
>NW_005054546.1:718063-724126 GCF_000277835.1 Geospiza fortis | reverse complement strand
GGGAGGGGCAGTCGGCATGCGGGAAGCAGCAACGATTAGCTGCAGCCTCTCCCACGGGCTCCCCACCGCGGCTGGGGGTTTGTGCTGAGCCCTGCCTTGCCCAGCGCACAGCCTACCTGTGTCCTGCTCCTGGCCGTCCTCCTCTTTCTCCCAGCAGCCCTCCAGGCAAGATCTGTGCTCTCAAAAGGACTGCATGTCCCCGTATTCCAGGAAGCTGCGAGCACCGGTGTCATCTCAGCATCGCTGCTCCCCCCGGCAGAGCCCGGCAAGCCAACCGCAGCTGCTCGCGCCGGCACGTGGGTTGGGTGGCGCTGGCTGCCACACAAGGACCTTGTTCCCTCCTGGACAGTGCTCGGAGCAGGGCTGGGATGGGCTTGGATGCGCTCTGTGTCTGCCTCATCTCCGGGCTTTAAATATTCATGCTTTTGATTTTCTCTTAGCGGGCAGCGGCACAGGGGCTGGAGCGAGCTGTGGGGCGGAGGAGGGTGGCTGTGCCGAGCCCAGCAGCAGGGGAGAGGGAGCTGGAGCTGGATGAAGACAATGGGTTTTGTTGCTGGCTCGGTGTTGAAGTGGCTTGAGGACCTCCAGGCTGAGCCCAGAGCATTCTGAGCTCCCCTCCCTGTGCCAGCAGCTCCGCGGCCCCGTTTCCTCCCTGCTGTGGCGCGTTGCTCTCAGTCTGAACGGATCTGCACATCCTTGCTGCTGCTGATCACGACTGATCAGCTGTGCCTGCACGGTGCCAGGCAGCCCCTGGACCTGCTGCCTGGCATGCCAGGCCCAGCTCTCCCTGCCAGCCATGTGGGGCTGGCGTGGACCTAGTGCAGAGTTCGGCCAAGGCTTCTGCTTGGGGGCAGCTTCCCGGCGGCTGCAGGCACTCGGACTCTCTGCAGGGCCCCTGTGAGGCCCAGCTGGCTGCATCCACCCTACTGCCCCTCAGGACAGGGCGGCTGTGGCCCTTCTCACCTGCCTCCAGCATGGATCTCCTGCAAAAGAGCAAATACAGCCACCTGAGGAATGAGTCTGTCTCCTCTCCGGAGGAGGCCGTGGCAGGCCTCCTGCCCTCCCCAGTGGAGTCCCTTGCAAGCATGCAGTCTCTGCCTGGTTCCCTGTCCTCCTCCCTCAGCCACGCTGCACCTCTCGTGGAGCTCTCACCTGAGCTGGAGGAGAGCCCTACCACGCTCTGCTCCTTCTTCCCCAAAATGGCCAACCTGAAGCTCTCCAATCCCGCCAACTTGCTCAGCTTGCGGGGCTCTGCAGCCAGCAGCAGCCCAGGGGAGCCTGGTCCCCCTGGGATGCCAGCACTAGTGCCAGGGGGTGGTGCCAGCCCCGGCTCAGGGAGACCTGTCGCTGTCTGTCCCCAGGATATGAACAAGCTGAGCTGTGGGAAGAAGACGCGGGTGGAAGGCGGCCAGCTGGGGGGTGATGAGTGGACCCGCCACGGCAGCTTTGTCAATAAACCCACCCGCGGCTGGCTGCATCCAGATGACAAGGTCATGGGCTCTGGGGTCTCCTACCATGTCCGGGTGAGTGCTGGGGACACTGGGAAGGGTCACTGTGGGGATTTGGGGACCTCCTGGTGGGAGGATGCACCAAGATCTTTGGGGAAGGGTGGGGGACAGGGCAGTGGGATTCCCAGGGAAGTTACTGCTGTGAGCTGGGGTGTTGAGGCCCTAGCCCCTTCCCTGGGTGCTTGGGGGACAAACTCCATGGCTGGCCAAGCTCACCTTGCTCTCTTGCACAGTACATGGGCTGTGTGGAAGTGCTCCAGTCCATGAGGGCTCTGGATTTCAACACCAGGACACAGGTGACCAGGTGAGCTCTGCCTCTCCCCAGTGGGGGCCAGGGGCTGCCCCAGCCCATCAAACACTAATTCCAGTGTACCTCACCCCACATGGCACTGCCTGAGAACTTCTACTTTGTCTCTCCTGTGCTGATCCCTGTGTCCCCACTGTCCTGAGTGCTGTGTTTGGGGGGGTCTTGGGGCAAGGCAGGCACTGTGGGGGCTGACATTTCACTGCACTCCCTGCAGGGAGGCCATTGGGCTGGTATGTGAGGCTGTGCCTGGTGCCAAGGGAGCCGTGAGGAGGAGGAAGGTGAGGCCTGGCTGGGAAGCAGCTGGGGGACTGTTTGTGGCTGGTTCGGGCACAGGGCCAAGGACCAGCTGGCAGTGCTGTGCTGGTCAGCCCAGGGCTCTGATCTCCCAGCTGAGGCTTGGGCCAGGGCCACTGGTGAGGACAAGGTGCCCATCTCTCTGTGGAAGCAGTGGGATGTGCTCTGTCCTCCTGCTGCTGGGCTGCCTGGTCTGGGGAGCCCTTTCTCTATGCCACCATTTGCCTCTAGCCCTGCAGCCGCTCCCTGAACTCCATCCTGGGCAAGAGCAACCTGAAGTTTGCAGGCATGCCCATCACCCTGACCATCTCCACCAGCAGCCTCAACCTCATGGCCTCAGACTGCAAGCAGGTGAGAAATGGGGAGGGGTTGGGTTGGCTTTGGACAAGCAGGAATCTTCATGTAGCTCAGATCTTGCTGGGGCAGGGGGTGCCCCCAGGCTCCCTAGGGAATGTCTGGATGGGCTGTGAGATGGGTGCTCACCTCCCCACAGTCCCTGGGGCTGAAGAGGTGGGAGGAATATCCTGTGTGCTTTGTGGGATCTCTCCAGGAGACTGTGAGACCCAAATCCCCTTGATCTCCTGGTTTTGACCCCAGTCCTGGTGATGTCCCAGTCCTTTTCCTGGTGGTCTGAGGCACATAACCAGGGCTCTGGAGGATTTTGAGCCCCCATGGTAGGTCAGCCCTGGGGAGGAGCGGGATGTGCCACCCCTGGGTGGGTGACAAGGCACTCCTGGCTGTGTCCAACAAGCTCTCCACCTTGCAGATCATTGCCAACCACCACATGCAGTCGATTTCCTTTGCATCAGGGGGAGACCCGGTGAGTATCTGGCAGGGTCCCCATCTGTGCCCTGTGTGGGGGCCTCTCCTGCCCTCTGCCCAGTGCTCCCCAGCAGCCCCAGCCTCACTGCTGCTGTCTCATCCACAGGACACAGCTGAATACGTTGCCTATGTTGCCAAAGACCCCGTCAATCAGAGAGGTGAGGGTGCTGCAAGGGTCCTCGATGCCAGAGCCCCACTTTGGAGGTGTTCAGGATCAGCTCAACATAGGGGGGGAACTGGGTGACCCCTGAGAAAGCTCTGGGGTGTAGAGCGCTCAGGGGTGGAGAACCTTGGTGCTGGAGTTGCACAATCCCACCCCTCTGTTTCCTACCCAGCCTGCCATATCCTGGAGTGTCCTGAAGGCTTGGCCCAGGATGTGATCAGCACCATCGGGCAGGCCTTCGAGCTGCGCTTCAAGCAGTACCTGAAGAACCCTCCAAAGCTGGTGACCCCCCACGACAGGTCAGAGCAGGGTGGTGTGACCAGGAGGAGGGTGGCTTTGGAGAGGGGATGCAGCCCTGGCTGCTGTCACGGGCTTATCTGTGCTGTGCTCCCCCAGGATGGCAGGGTTTGATGGCTCTGCCTGGGATGAAGAAGAGGAGGAACCAGCCCCGGATCACCAGTACTACAACGACTTCCCTGGCAAGGAACCTCCCATTGGGGGGGTCGTGGACATGCGGCTGCAGGATGGGGCTGCTCAGACCCCAAATCACTTGGGTGCCACACTGGTGAGGCTCTGGGCACGTCCTCACAGGGAGGCACCATCTGATAAGGGAGATGTAGGGACCCTGAGTGGGCCGTGGGTTCTGCTGAAGGGGGATGTGTGTCTCTGGTGTCTCTGGGGTGTGGGGAGCAGGAAGGGGGATGAGCAGGAAAAGGGGATGGGGGCTCATCACTGCCTCTCCCTGCAGCCCGTTGGCCAATCCGGTGGGGAGTATGACCCCCAGAAGCAGCACGCTCCTGCCCAAGGTAATGTGATGGGTGTCTCCGTCCTCTCCCATGGACCCCCAGTGCTCTGGTGGTGGGGGGCCAAGGTGGGCTGAAGCAGCCCTGCTGACCACAGTGCTCCTGCTAGCAGGGAGAGAGAAGTACCCAGCTCCAGCAGGCACGGCTGGGCGCACAGACCTCTTTGATGACCCGTCCTACGTCAACGTGCAGAACATAGACAAGACAAGACAAACTCCAGCTGCCAGCACCCCTGCCACAGCCAACGGCAGCACGCAGAGGGACCTCTTTGACATGAGTGAGTGAGCGGTGCCTGCAGCCAGGGCTGTGCATAGGTGGCTGTGGGCTTGGCCATGGGCCCCCTACTCTGAATTAGGAGTCTCCTCAAGCCAGGTCTCATAAGCTCTTGGAGATCTATTTCACACCCAAGATAGCTCAGCTACCTTAGAAGGCATAAAAGCAGCAGGATGGCTTCTGTGGCAGCGTTGGAAACAAAGAAGTTTTAATAAAAGGCAAAATAACAAAACGCTTTACAGAGAAAAACCGATCCAAGTACAAGAAGCCTTCCTGCCCCTAGTAAAACACCTCACAAAAGCAATTAATTTCTTTGTTCTCTTCTTTTTCTAGTAAATTGCCCAAGCAAGACTTTTTAGCTCCTATCCAATTGGCTATCCTTAAGTTTGAAGTGAAATCCTCCAAGTCCTATGAGATGCCTTTTCACTTAATCAAAAAGAGAAACTTCTGGGCTTATTTCCTTTTTAAAGGGACAAAGGATAGTTTTGTCACTGTGTCAACAAGAGGCACATTCCTACAAAGCTCCTGTGTCCTTGCAGAGCCCTTTGAAGATGCCCTGCGTGTGCCCCCCTCTGTGCCTGTGGGGCTGCCCCCTGCCCAGGTGGTGGCCTCCATGGAGGAGCAGCTGAGAAGGGAGCCCTGGTACCACGGCAAAATGAGCCGCAAGGAGGCCGAGAAGCTGCTGAAGGTCAACGGGGACTTCCTGGTGAGGGAGAGCACCACCACCCCGGGCCAGTATGTGCTGACTGGCTTGCAGGGTGGGCAGCCCAAGCATCTGCTGCTCGTGGATCCCGAGGGAGTGGTGAGTCCATGCAGGGGATGGAATTTGGGAGGGTCCTAGGGGTTACAAGAGCCACCAGAGCATTGGGGTTCTGCACTGCTGGGCTGGCTTTGGGGATGGACAGAGCACGGGTTGGAGACTGCAGCCCCAGCTCTGTGCCCAGCCCGTGCCATGGAGGGTGGTGGCTCTGGCCTCACGTGGGCACTGACAGCATCCTGAGCACCCCTGTTCTGTCCCCCCAGGTGCGGACAAAAGATCATCGCTTTGAGAGCGTCAGCCACCTCATCAGCTACCACATGGACAATCACCTGCCCATCATCTCAGCCGGCAGTGAGATGTGCCTGCAGCAGCCCGTGGAGAGGAGACTGTGAGCGCCCGGGGACCCCGGTGCACGGCACCCCCAATGCGCAGCCCTCCGGCCGTGTTCTTGCCCCACGGAGCCCTCAGACTCTTCAGGTGCTCCACCCGGGACTGAGCACGGACTTGCCCGAGGACAGGGCCTCTCTCCTTTCACCACGTGGAGCTGGTGGCCATGGGGGGCTCAGGCTGTGAGTGCCTGCAGGGTAGGGAATTGTTCTTGCAAAGCCTCTCCAGCTCCAGCCTTTGCAGAGCAGCTCAGCTCCTACCAAAACCCAGCCCTGCTGCTGTGCCACAGCCATTCTTGTGCTCACCAGCACGGGCTCAGCACTGGCAGGGCTGAGCCCCCCTGAGCCAGAGGCAGCCTGTCCTTATCTCTGGCCCCTGGGCCAAGGAGGGGGCCCGTGGGGGGCTCCGCTCCCCCAAGCACGAGGCCCTCGACTGTACCGGATCACTTTACGTGTTTAACTCTGTGCCTTGACCCCGCAGGTCCCACACTCTTATGCAAGGGCAGGGGCTGGTTACAGAGCCTCCCCCATGCTCCCAGCACCCTGTACCCTCTCCGTGACATGCTTGTGCTCCAGGACACGTTGCCACCATGTCCCCTTCCCTCCCTGCCCGTCCCGGCTGGGCAAGGGCAGCTCCGGCAGCCCCGGGGGGTTGGCGGGAGGACCCCCCTGCATGCACAGTGTAACTCCCCCAAGCCAAAGCGCAGCCTCGCAGCCCCTGCCCCGCTATACCAAAGGAACTGGCGG
>NW_005054546.1:717732-717913 GCF_000277835.1 Geospiza fortis | reverse complement strand
GGTGGGGCGGCAGCCTGCGATGATTGCCACGTCTGGCGCGTCTCGCCCCGCCCCCCGCGCGCTGTGATTGGCCCCGCGCGGGTTCCGGTTCCGCTCGGGCCATGGCGGCGACGCGCGCGCTGTGAGGGCTATGGCGGCCCCTCACGCAGAGAAGCTGGAGGGAGCGGTCCCGGCCCCGCCG
>NW_005054546.1:715954-716716 GCF_000277835.1 Geospiza fortis | reverse complement strand
CGCCCCCGGGGCTCGTCTACCCCTGCGGGGCCTGCCGCAACGAGGTGAACGACGACCAGGACGCCATCCTGTGCGAGGCCTCGTGCCAGAAGTGGTTCCACCGGGAGTGCACGGGCATGACCGAGAACGCCTACGGGCTGCTCACCACCGAGGCCTCCGCCGTCTGGGCCTGCGACTTCTGCCTCAAAACAAAGGAGATCCAGTCGGTCTACATCCGGGAGGGCATGGGACAGCTGGTGACCGCCAATGATGGCTGAGCCACCCTTCAGACGCCATGTACAGCTTTCCCCACACTGATTTAGGACCAAACACCCGTTTTTTGTAGCTGTTGCTCCCCCTGCCAGCCAGAGAGCCACTGCCGTGTCCTGGCTGTGGCTGCTCACCGGGCACTGCCTGGCACCGGGACCTTCCAGGGGACCGGGGGCGGTGCTGGCCGTGCCAGTGTGAGCCCTTTGCTCTGGCCCCGGTGCACCGGCTTGCTGGGGGCTGGGGCTTCCTGGTGCTCCACAGTGCTGCCCCCATTTGGGTCATTACCCTTGTGGGGGGCGCCCCCTGGGCTGTGCAGCGCTCCTGGTGTGTCCCCTTCTACATTCACGGGGCAGAGTCCCGGTGCCCCCTGCTCCGGTGCTCGGGATGCTCCCGGTACCCGCTCCCCACCCCAGGTCCGTCCGTTTTATCCAACCGTTAATGGAAATTTTTGTACCGTCGTTATAAAACTCTGAAACGCGTGTGTCGGTGTCTGTCCGGGGGTGTCGGTGTCTG
>NW_005054546.1:714444-715483 GCF_000277835.1 Geospiza fortis | reverse complement strand
TGGCACCGGCACCGTGGCTCTCCCCGTCACATCTAGCCGGTCCCGGGAGCTGGGTCGTGTCCCGCTGTCCCTGTGTCCGCCCGTCTGTCCCGTTGCAGGTAGCGCTGGACTATCCCTATGGCGGAGAAATTGGATTCCCGAGATTCAGAGAGCAGCTGGGTGCTGGCGGGCAGTGAGGTGAGGGCTCGCAGCCCCCAGAGCAGATCCTCACTGCTTGAGATCTCCAGGGCTACATCCTGACCCCATGCCTTGGGGCCCTTAGGGCAGCCCCCCAGAGCTGGAGACCCCCGGGCACACCCCACAGTGCCCACCTGGGGCTGCAGGCAGAGTGGGCACATGGAGATCGGGGCTAAAAGTGTCTCCCTATGTACCCCCTCCCTTAGGGTCTGCCCATTGACACGGTGGGTCCAGAGCAGGACTCAGCCTCCCACGGGTCTGACGATGAGGAACCGCAGGAGGAGGAGGAGGAGGATGAAGGCACCCAGGACACAGTCACAGGCAGGCAGCCACCAGGGGTGTGGGGCAAGGCTGGTGTCACCTTCTTGTGCCACTGTCTCATGCCCATGCTCTGCCTCTCCCCAGCTGTGACCGCCAATGGTGCCACCACCTTCCCCAGCCAGACCTTGTGCCCTGAGGGCAGCGGGCAGGGGGTGAGTCAGACCGGGGGGCTGGGGGTGAGCTGGAGCTGCTGGGCTGCTCCCCACACAGGGATACCCCAGTGCCTCTGTCTGCAGGACACAGAGCAATGTGAGGACTCCAAGGCACAGGCAGAGCCTGCCCTGGATGGCTCTGCAGAGCCCAGTGTGTTGGAGGGCGATGAGCAGGAGGAGCTGGATGCTGAGGCTGAGCCACAACCCCGCCCTGACACCCCCCCAGCAGGTCAGGCCTCACAGGGGACTGGCCTGGGGAAATCTGTGCTGGCAGTGTTTAGGTGTAGACCCTCCCTGGAGGTCCCCCCCGTCTCCCCCTAGGGCCAACAACGGAGGACATGTCCTGCACCAGCAGTGACGATAACATGGAGGGGCTGCGGTGGCGGCCG
>NW_005054546.1:713653-714408 GCF_000277835.1 Geospiza fortis | reverse complement strand
CACAACAGGGGACACCAGACACTGGTGATGATGGGCTCAGTACGAGCACGTACCTGCTGGGGGCCTTGGCTGTGGTTGTTGTGGGGCTGCTGATCATCACTGGTAAGTGGGGTCCCAGTGGCCGAGGCCCCAGGGACAGGGTGGGGTCCAGACGTCCCCCTCATTGTCCCCTCCTCTCCCTAGGTGGTATCTACGATGTGGCAGATGGTGAGTAGAGGTGGCAGCCCACCTGGGCAGGGGGACATCTCGCAGCAGCCTGCACATTCAGACCCGTGTCCTTCTCTGCAGGCCCTGTGGAGAGTGTGGGGAGCTGGGACTTGGCTGCTGGGGAGCAGGAGTCACTGCTGTCCATAGACAGCAATGTAAGGAGGGGTCTCAAGCAGGGCTGAGTGAGGGCAGAGGGTGTCCCCAACGCCCCCAGGGCTCCCAACCTTCCTGTCGTCCAGGACTCGCAGCAGCAGCCCCCTCTGCCAGATGATGGGGGCCCGCAGAGCATGCAGTCCATGAGCCAGCTCCTGGACAAGCTGGCCAAAGAGAACCAGGAGATCCGGCTCATGCAGGCAGAGCTACAGGTTGGTGCCCAGTACCACTTCTCTGAGATGCATCCTGGTGCTTCTATCCCGCTGCCACCTCTTTCACAGCCCCCTACTCCTGCCCCAGGCCCACAAGGAAGATCTGCAGGCGCTGCTGCACAAGAGCGAGGGCGAGGCGGCGGCGGCCGGGGCGCAGCAGCAGAGCCTGGCCAAGAACGCGCG
>NW_005054546.1:698168-699926 GCF_000277835.1 Geospiza fortis | reverse complement strand
CGGGGCAGCCCCGTGCCACGGAGCAGCCCCGTGCCACGGGTGTGCCAGGGCACGGCAAGGCCGCGGCACGGCAGCACGGCAGCCTGGACTCGCTGCGGCAGGAGCTGGCGGACACCCTGGACCGTGTGCGGGGCTCTGGGGATCTCAAGGGACTCGTGGAGGAGCTGAGCACCCTGGAGCAGCACCTGGCCCAGGTGCTGGAGGCAGACAGGTCGGGGTCCTTCTCCACAGCCTGGAAGAAGCCATCCAAGGTGGAGAAGGAGAGCAAGTGGCACAAGCAGTATGGTGCCAGGGGGTCCCCCCACGAGCAGGAGAGGAGAGAGCAGGGCAAACCCCACAAGAAGGAGCCCCGAGCCCCCCGTGAGCACAAGCCAGGCAAAGCCTGGGGGAAGCCGTCTCACAGCCACCCCCGGCACTATTCCCATGAGGTGCCCTGGCTCAAGCGGTACCGGGCACCACAGGGCTGTTCTGGGGTGACTGACTGTGCCCACAAGGAGGGCCGGGAAGTGCTTGGGGTTGCCCTGGAGCCGGTGCAGAAGGTGCAGTTCCTGCAGCTGCTGGAGAGCTTCATGGGGCAGCTGGGCTTGGGCAGACAATTTGGGAGGCTGGCACCGCGGCTCGATGGGGCCTTCAGGGCTGACGGTGTCTTTGCCCACGACCGCCTGCGGTTTGTGGATTTTGTGGATGATGTGGAGGATCTGCTTGAGGACGTGGCGTGGCAGGAGCAGGGTGACAAGAAGGCGGCTGATGGCTTTGAGGAGTTCATGCTGCAGCACTATAGTGGGTGAGCTGGGGTGGGCAGTGCCAGGGGTCCCCAGGGATTCCCCCCCACTGCCTCCAATCACATTTTCCCTTCTCTTGCAGCACCTCCGGGAACATGTGGAGCCAGAGAGCCCCAAGGCAGCATGGCACGCGTGGGTAGAGCCAGGGGGGCAGTAGTGTGCCAGCCCCCCCCACAAGGGCTCCCCACCTGCTGTTTATGGGGGTCTAGGGGTGCCCCACATCCTGTAGGGCCAAGTAGGGCCACATCCCTAACCGAATGCACTGTGTGACGCTGCACTGCCACCATGAATAAAGTCACTGCTGGGCAGAGCTGTGTAGATGTGGGGAAAATGGGGGTGGGGGAAAGGGAGGGTGCTGAGGCAAGAGGGCTGGAGAAATGGGGGTTCAGAGGAGGAATAGGGCGTGTCAGGAGTTCTTACACCAGGTAAGAGCAGATGGGACTCAAGTACTGTGGGCAAAGAAGGTGCTGTGAGAGGGAAGGAAGGAGTGCAGGGAGGAGGAAGGGCTGCTGCGGGAGACGGGGTGCTGATGAAAAGGCGGGGCAGAGAGGAATATGGGATGTTGGAGGAGAAGGGGGTTGCTGGGGGAGAAGAAAGGGTATTGGGGGCGCTGGGGGAAAATGGGGATTTAGAGGAGGGAACAGTGAAGAGGAAAGGGGAGTGCTGAAGGAAGTGAGGAGCAGTTGAAAAAGTGGGGTGCAGACGGGGCATAGGGATGTTGAGGAGGAAGGGTGCTCGGAGAGAAGAGAAGGTACTGGGGGAAACGGATGCTGGGAGATAGCGGGGTGCAGAAGAGGAATAGGGATTGTGGGTGAAGAATGCTGGGGAAATGCAGATGCTGGGAGGAGCAGGGTGGTGTGGAGAGGGAGCGTCAGAGGAGAATGGAGAGTGTGAGGAGGAAGTGGGGGCACTGGAGGCAGGGAAGGGCAGAGGGGCAGAGGGGTGCGGGATACCGGGGGCAGAGGGGCAGAGGGGT
>NW_005054546.1:696871-697568 GCF_000277835.1 Geospiza fortis | reverse complement strand
CCGTGACACACAGTGCCACACCGTCCTGAGCTGCCAGGACACTGCCGTGCCGTGCCGTGCCGTGCCGTGCTGTGCCATCCCATGCTCCTGCTGTGCCACACAGTGCCACACTGTCCCGAGCTGTGCCGGACAGTGCCGTGTTCTACCACGTGCTGTGCCATCCCACGCTCACACCGTGCCACACCGAGCCGTGCCGCGCCAAGCTGAGTTGTGCCAGGGCATGTGCTTTGCTGTTCTCTGCCTTCCCATGCACAGTGCCGAGCTGTGCCTGCCCTGCTGCACCGTGCTGTGCCATCTGATGCTTTGCCATGCTGTGCCATGCTGCACCACACCAAGCCATGCCAGGACATGCTGTGCCACGTTGTGCCATCCCACGGCCGTGCTGTACCACACCGTGCCGAGCTGTTTGTGCTGTGCTGTGCTGAGCTATCCCGTCCCTGTGCTGTGCTGTGCTGAGGCACGCCGTGCCACAGCAGCCGTGGCCGTGCCATGCCGTGCTCTGTGCCCAGGCCCTGCCCACCGACCCCTCCTTCCCCACAGGAGCACGGGCTGGACTTTGAGCGCCTCCTGGATGCCAGCGCCTACAAGGAGAGGTTCCGCCAGGACATGATCCGCTGGGGCGAGGAGAAGCGCCGCGCCGACCCCGGCTTCTTCTGCCGGGCCGCGGTGCAGGGGGCGCTGCAGCCGGTGTGGGGGG
>NW_005054546.1:696181-696861 GCF_000277835.1 Geospiza fortis | reverse complement strand
CCGGTGTGGGGGGGCAGCGGGGAGGGTGTGGGTGAGCACGGGGAGGGCACGGGGGGCTCTACAGCCGGTGTGGGTGAGCACCGGGAGGGCACGGGGCTCTGTGCCGCTATGGGTGAGCTCTGGGGGTGCCCCAGCCACTGTGGGTGAGCTCTGGGGGTGCAGAGGGGCCCTGGGGGCACAGGCCGGGGGCTGATGGAGGAGCCCTGTGCAGGTGGTGAGTGACACGCGGCGCCTCTCAGACGTGGAGTGGTTCCGGGACGCCTACGGGGATGTGGTGCAGACCGTGAGGGTGGTGGCTACTGAGGAGACGAGGAAGAGGAGGAACTGGGTATTTGTCACTGGTGAGCGAGTGAGGGGCAGCTTGGCCAGGTGTGACACCAAACCTGGGGCTGCTGCCTCCACTGCCCTTCCTTGGCAGTGGGAGCCAGAGCTTGGGATCAAGGCCCCCACCTCTGGGGGGTGAGGCTGTGGTGGGGGTACAGACACATCCTGACCATCCCTGGGGCCTCCCTGGCCTCTGTGCTACCAGGGGTGGACGACGCTGAATCTGAGTGCGGCCTGGACCAGGGAGTGGCCTTTGACTGGGTGATCACCAATGATGGGGATGAGGTGGCCCTGGGCGAGCAGCTGGAGGTGCTGGTGCAGTCTCTCCACAGGAGCCTGTAGCTCCACGTCTCTCC
>NW_005054546.1:695555-695951 GCF_000277835.1 Geospiza fortis | reverse complement strand
CCCTTCTCTCCCCTGGGATTTGGGGCCTGCATCACCCCCCCAGCCCCTCATCTCCACCTCCTGCTCCAGCTTCCTGTTCTGGAATAAAGCTCTGACACTGAGAACCGCTGCCACGCTGGGCCTGTGTGTCATTTCTGGGGAAGGGACACACAGGTGATCCTGCCCCACGCCCACCATGGGTTTCCCAGCTTCCAGGAGTCAGAACTCCTGTCCTGCAGTTCTGTCCAAGCAGGGGGTCATGAGCTGGATGTTCCATGGTGTCTTTTAATAAGGTTTCTAGCAGCCAGTTCCCTACAGATTATCTGGTTCCAACCAGCCAGTTCCCTACAGATTATCTGCTTCCCAAACCCGTCCACTCACATCTGCTCCTCTCCTGCAACAGCTGGGCATGGCAGG
>NW_005054546.1:692384-693702 GCF_000277835.1 Geospiza fortis | reverse complement strand
GAGGAGGGGATGCATGCAGCCTGGGGTGCTGTGGTTTGGGGGTCCCTGCTGCCTCCCCAGCCTGGTTTGGGGGGCTCTGAGCCCCATCTCTGCACGGCTCAGTGGGCACGGGGGGTGCAGGCAGCAGCTCCACTGCTCTGTCCGAGCCAGGGGCATGCCTTGGTGCCAAGCTGGCATCCTTGCAATCCTCGCTGAGAAAGAAAGATGCCTCAAAGCCTGAGCCTTTTTCTGGTGGTTCCCACTCTCCCTTTGGCAGGAGCAAAGCCAAACCACCATCCCCCACCTGCAGCTGGTACCTGTTGAGCCGCAGCCACCCTGGCAGGCTCCGTGTGGCGCCAGGGGGACTGTCCAGCCTCACCAGCAGAACGCTGCCATGCTCAATGGCCCCGGCACGCTGAGCTGCTGTGTCAGCTGGGGAAGACCCCGTGAGTCAGCGCTGCTGCCATGCAGCAGCTGTGACACGCTGCTGCCCCGCTGCCACACCAACAATTGCGCTGACAGCCACAGACAGGGTGCAGGACAGAACCTGGCTCTGGCCTCTGCAGGCCCCTTGGCCAGATTTGCAGCAGCTGCGTGTAAATCCCCCGGTGGGAAACCAGAACTCCCCGGCAGGGCCGTGCCCGCGGGTGTGGGAGCGCCTGTGATGCAGATGGGGCACAGCCAGTGCAGCTCCAGCCCTGCCCCATGGCCCCAGCCGTGCCCCCACGTGCTCCAGCCACAGGGTGCCAGGGCTGGGCTGGGCAGCAAGGGCACAGCAGCCAGGGTTTGCCTGCCAGCTGACTGTGGGCAGGACAGGGCCTCTCAAGCCTGCTGCTCCCACCAGCAGAGTGAAGCATCCTGCCATCACCTGGTGCAGCAGGACGTGTGCCAGGGGTGCCAAGGTCCTTCCCCACTTCGGCCCAGACCCCATGTTGTTCGGGATCCAGGAATGGCTCCTGCTGACAGCTCTCCTCAGGCAGGAGGCATTAGTACACCCTGTGTGACACCTGCCAGGTGCCCCACGCAGGGTTTGTGCCCCTGAGAAGGGTCTGGCCAGAGCCACCTTGGCACAGTGCTGCCCCGGAGCTTGCCTGTTAATAGTAGTGTTTAGTCACAGCACTTTTCTTAGCACCAGCCATTATATCCACACAATTGCACAGCCAGAGCCAAGTCGTTAACAATGCGGTGCCGCCTCCACAGCAAATAGTCCCTTCTCTGCGTGCAAACAGCCTGTGGGGATGAGGAGCATGGGCAAGAGGGAGCCAAGCCAGGCCAGAGCCGGGCCAGAGCCAGGCCAGGGCCAGACCAGAGCCGGGCCAGAGCCAGACCAGAGCCAGGC
>NW_005054546.1:689268-691952 GCF_000277835.1 Geospiza fortis | reverse complement strand
GAGGGAGCTGGGCCTGGGCAGGCCGGGTGTGCCAGGCCTCAGCACATTGGGGTGGCACGGAGGTGTGGGATGGCGGCTGAGGGGATTGGTTTGGGGAAAACATCCTGGTGAGGAGCTGCCAATCCTCCCCGTCAGTGGGGCTGGACTGTGGCTGGCACACACATGGGTTAAGCAGCATCCAAAGGGAAAGGTGAATCCTGCTTTTCACAGCCAGTTCAGCCATCAGGGAATCAGGGGCTGCCTTAATTTACGTAAGACTAATTAGCTGGAGGGTCTGGTTAGATTTTCTGTGTGGATCCCATAACACTGGGCTCAGGCTGGATGGGGCTGGGGCACTGGTGTTGCACATCTCAGAGGGGAGGTTGGGAACTGCACTCAGCAGAACAGAATTAAAAAAGAGTTTTTGATTGTTTTTGCTGGTGGTACCAGTGGTGCCAGTGGTGCTGATGGCTCTGATGGTGCCCTTACTGCTGTGTCAAGCTGCTTAGGGAGAAACTGAAGCAGCAGAAGTGCCTTTGAGGATGGGATAGCAGGTGTTGGGGGCAGTATTTCCTTTGGGGTGTGGAGTCCAGTGCCAGCAGGCTCCCACAGCTGTGTGCCCCTTAATGCCTTCCCTGCTTTCACCCTGCAGGACTCCATGTTCTCCCTGGCCCTGAAATGCCTTATAAGCCTCTCCACCGTCATCCTGCTGGGCCTCATCATCGCCTACCACACCCGGGAGGTGCAGGTAGGTCCTGGCATCACCAGTGAGGGGCTGCTGGGGGGGGCTGTGGGGTTTGCCAACCACCTGAGTGGGACACAGCACCTGAGCTCACAGCCTGGAGCATCCTTCCTCTTTGTCAGAGTCTTGAGGGGCACTTCTTGGTGTGTCTGAGCCCCAGGTGCTGGGCAGATATGCTGGTGGCCTGGGGAGACTACAGCCAGGAAGGGCTCAAGCCAGTCAAAGTGCCAAGGAAAGCCAAGAAATCCTTTCCTAATCAGGGCTGCACACTCTCTTCCTCCCTGGGAAGTTAAAGGGCTCCCAGTTTGTTCCAGGAAAGCTCTGCTTCCCTGTGCTTCGGCACAATGCCAGCCTGTTCAGGGCCTGGGAGGAATGAATCACCAGGCAGGAGAAGGAGCATCCTGGGAAGGGATGTCAAAGCCCCTGCCCTGAGTGCACCACAATCCCACCTTGTCCCTCCTGGGGCTGAGGGCTTTGCCATGGAGGGGTTGGCAGCAGCATCCCACTCCCTGCCTGCCTCAGGCCCCACTCCAGCTCAGCCTGCCCCGTGGGGACCAAGCCTGGGGGTGAGTTGCTCAATGCAAATATTGGAGAGCTCTGCTTCTTGCTGCAATAATATTTACCCCAGGATGACGGTGGTTGGGGTCAGCCGGGTGAGCTGTGCCCTCCCTGCTCGCTGTTTCCTCTGCTTGTTGTTCCTGGCAGTGGGTTGGGCAAACACAACATCCACCCAGGCAGCACACAGGTCATCCCACCTCTCCTGCCCTGGCCAGAGCCAAAGGGCCACTGCTGTCCCTCTGCACCTCACCATGACCCCACTGCTCTGCCAGGCCAGTCACACTGGGAGTCAGGGAATGAGTTTCACTTGATCTGCTCCAAACAAAGTTGTGCTGGCTGCTCATTGCCCTGCTATAAAGTGTTATAAAGAAATTGCTGATTATCCAACAAGAATCTAATTGGGCTGCCAGAGCTGTAAATCCTCAACTTCTTGTACCTCTTGGCCAAGGTGGGGGGCTGTGCTCACCTGGCCATGGCACTTGTCAGACCTCCCAGCCTCTGGGAAACAATGACTTCAGCCTCTTCCCCCAGGATTCCCTCTTCCTCTCTTGTCCAGAGGAGCTGCCTCATCACTGGAAGTGTCCAAGGCCAGGCTGAATGGACTTTGGAGCAGCCTGGGGTAGTGGAAAGTGTCCCTGACCATGAAAGTGGGTGGAATGAGATGAGCTTTAAGGTCCTGTTTAGCCCAAACCAGTCTGTGATTCTATCATCCTATTAACTGTGTTAATTAGTCCTTTGAAGGCCTTCCTGTGCCTCAGTTTCTCTGGGGCTGAGGCATCACTCAGCTCCCCAGTGATGTCTCTGGTGCCTGGGGCAGCACATGCCATGCATCCTGTGCCAGCACCACGTTGTATCACAACAGGTGAAGGAGAGCAGTGCTGGCAGTGCTGCCAGGGTGCTGTGGAGGGGCAGGCACCCCTCATCCCTGTGCTTGGAGTGCCTGGAGCTGTTCAGGCTATTGGTGAAACTTTAGTCCTCATGAGGTGCCTTGGTAGCTTTTCTCGGCCTTTGTTTTTCTGGAGATGTGGTGGCTCTTGTTCCTTCCCCTGCTGGAGCCAGTGATGCTGCATGTGCTGGGAAATGCCCCCCTGGGTACCACTGAGCCACACTAGGTTTCCATGGAAACCCACTTTGATGCTTTACAGGTACAGAACAGAGAGGGGCTGGCTCGGGGGAATCCTGCCCAAACCTTGCTCCTTCCCCTCCCTGGCCTATGGCAGCTCCCCACCATGCAGTCAAAAGGCTCCTGCCTTTTCCGCTTGCTAATTTGTTTATTTTAACACCCTTTTCCAGGAAGGAATAGGCTGTCAGCTTGCTAAATGCCTGAGGATCTCCCTTGACAGCTTGGAGCATTTTTGTAAACAATTTCTCAAACAAAGCAGCTAAAAGGAGCAGAGTTTTCCCT
>NW_005054546.1:685005-689225 GCF_000277835.1 Geospiza fortis | reverse complement strand
GTCCCAGCAGCTCCTGCCATCCCCAGGGAGAGCCCCAAATGCCATGCTGTGCTGGCACAGGTGGACTGGGGCCTCTGGAGGGTTGTTCCTGGGCTCAGGGCCAGCTGGGGCCGCGCTCCTCACTCACCTCTCACCCTCTGCCCAGGCTCTGCCCAGCCCTGGCTCTGTGAGCGAGCCAGCATCGCTCCATGAGTGAAGGATTGAGGACATGGACAATGGCACCAGCTGCCACATCCCCCTTGGATCCCTTCCTGGCGGTTTCTTTGGCAAGTGCTGCTGGCAGAGAGGCCCCGAGCCCGTCCCTCCTGCTGGGTGTCCCTGTCACACCAGGGAGGAGCCAATGGCAGCCTCAGCACTGCCCCTGCCGAGCCACCTGCCTGGGGGACTCCCAGGGCTCTGGTGGCATCAACTGAGCTGCTACCTCCCCAGCTCCTGCAGAGACCCCAACTCCATCACTGAGGATGGCAGAGGAGCTGCTGTACCCAGGATGAACTGTCAGTTGCCATGACAACTGAATCCCATCTCCGCCAGCAGCTGGATGCTCTGACTGTGGTGTTCACTGCCCAGATATTGCCCTGGCACTCAGGGTGTGACCACAGTCAGCAAAATCAGTGCAACCCCAGGAGCAGAGGGACTGGGGTGACCCATGCTGGTGCTCTGTGGCACCACAGCTCGCCCATTTCTGTGGCCTGGATGAGGGGGACATTTTGGGAGGTGGGCTCCTGCCAGCCACATTTTGAGTGAGCTGTCCCCATGCTGTGCCTGGGTGTGTGCTCAAGGCCAGGCACCTTGAAGTTTTGGTGACCTCCCCTGACACACACTAGCAGGGCAGCACAGAGGTTGGTGGTGACTCAGTCCCATGTTTTTCTTCTCCATCCATCCCCAGCGCTTCTGGCTGAGCCACACCCAGCTCCTCTTAGCTCTGACCCCCAGATCCTGTGGAGGGAGGGTTGGGGATTCCCCTGGGCAGGTTGTGGGGCCACTGGTGACTGTGTGGTCGCTGTTTTGCATCCTGGCAGCTCTTTGTGATCGACAATGGAGCTGATGACTGGCGGATAGCAATGACGTACGAGCGCATCCTCTACATCAGCCTGGAGATGCTGGTCTGTGCCATACACCCCATCCCTGGCGAGTACAAATTTTTCTGGACAGCTCGCCTGGCTTTCTCCTACACACCATCTCGGGCAGAGGCCGATGTGGACATCATCCTGTCTATCCCCATGTTCCTGCGCCTCTACCTGATCGCTCGGGTGATGCTGCTGCACAGCAAGCTCTTCACCGACGCCTCCTCGCGCAGCATCGGGGCACTCAACAAGATCAACTTCAACACCCGCTTTGTCATGAAGACACTCATGACCATCTGCCCTGGGACAGTGCTGCTGGTCTTCAGCATTTCCCTCTGGATCATCGCTGCATGGACAGTCCGTGTGTGTGAGAGGTGAGCGGGGTTGGGGTGCTCTGGGGTTCAGGGTGTTTGCAATGAGCTGGGGTTGGGGGTTTGTGGCAGCTCAGGATGCTCAGGGCTTGGGAATGCCTGTTGGTTTGGGGTGCTCAGATGTTAACAATGCACAGAGGTTCAGGATGCAGGGAGGTTTGGGATGCAGGGAGATTTGGGATGCTCAGTAGTTCAGGACATGAGCATGACAGCAGCTTGGGATGTGTGGAGGTTTGGAATGCTCCATGGTTCAGGATGTGCAGCAGTTCAGGATACACAGAGGTTCAGGAATTCACAGAGGTTCAGGATGCACAGAGATTCAGGATGCACAGAGGCTCAGGATGCAAGGAGGTTTGGGATGCAGGGTGGTTTGGGATGCTCAGAACATGAGCACAACAACAGCAGTTTGGGATGTGTGGAGGTTTGGAACACTCCACAGTTCAGGATGTGCAGCAGCTCAGGAATGCACAGAGGTTCAGGATGCACAGAGGTTCAGGATGCATGGAGGTTTGGGATGCTCAGTAGTTCAGGACACGAGCACGACAAACAGCAATGTGGAGGTTTGGAAAGCTCCACGGTTCAGGATGTGCAGCAGGTCAGGATGTGCAGCTGTTCAGGAATTGCACAGACGTTGAGGATGCAGGGAGGTTCAGGATGAAGGGTGGTTTGGGATGCTCAGCTGTTAAGGATGCACAGAGGTTCAGGATGCACAGAGGTTCAGGATGCACAGACGTTGAGGATGCACAGAGGTTTGGGATGCAGGGAGGTTTGGGATGCTCAGTAGTTCAGGACACGAGCATGACAAACAGCAGTTTGGAATGTGTGGAGGTTTGGAAAGCTCCACGGTTCAGGATGTGCAGCAGTTCAGGATGTGCAGCAGGTCAGGAATGCATGATGATGTGCAGTGGCTCTGGAAGCTCAGCAGTTTGTGGTCTGGGATTCACAGCAGTTTGGAATTCTCAGTGGAGATGTGATGTCCCAACAGCCTGCAGGAGGGGTGTTGGGGCCTCAGTGGTTCCCTGTGCTGAGCCCTGCTGTTACAGATGATAAATTGCACAGGCAGGAAGCAGAGCAGGCTCAGCCCTGTCCTCACAGGGTCCTTGTGCAAGAGAACGTCAGTGGTGCCAGAAGCCCCAGGAGCACGGGTGGGGGACAAGGAGAGTGGTGGGAGCTGGGGGCTGTGTATGGGGAGGGCCCAGAGGTGCTGATGGGGAGTGACAGGGCCTGGCTCAGGCTCCAGCATCGCTGCAAGTGACTGCCATGACAACACTGTGGTGACATACCCACAGCTCGATGGCATCACGCCAGCACCAGCGTGCTCAGCACCGGGGTTGCTGTGGCGACCAGCCTGGTGGGTATCACTGCACCTCCATCTCTCAGGGACCTGCCACCACTCTTTGTCTGCTGAGGGAAGCAGGGGGCTGTGCTGGTGGCATCCCAGGGCTGTGCCAGAAGGTTTTCTCCACAGGCTGCCAGCAGCACCTGGGGAAGGGAGGGCAGGTCCTCCGCGAGCTGCCCTGTTGTGGCAGCTTTGTGTCATCCTTGGGGCTGAGGTGTGAGGGATCACAGCAACTGGCACCCCAGGGTTACCTGGGACACCCAGGCTGTTTCTAGATTGCTTTCAAAGTGAGAGGAAGGCACCCCCCTCCTCCTCAGGGTGGGACCCGTTGCTGTGGTCACGCTGCAAAGGGCATTAGGGCAGCTCTAAGTGCTGTGGCAGTGGCGTGGGACGGCACACTGAGATTTTATGAGCTTTTACTGGCTGCATTTGCCTTCCTGCCTCCCTTAATGATGCTCTCCTTATGAGCTGGATGCTCAGGCACTGCCTAATTGTGTTTGAGAAATTGTGATTTGTGCCTCCTCAGCAGGGAGCAGGAGGACAGGCACCCAGGACACACACAGGAGGGTAATCCAACACCTGGCAGGGCTCAGGCTGGAAGATGCAATGAAGAACTATCAGGAACAAAAAATCCCCAGAAATTATGCAGACGAGGCACTGCAGATCATCGGCAGTTGCCATCACCTCCCTCAATGTACAGAGAGGCAGAAGAGAACCCAGGTGGGCTGGAGATGCGTCAGTCCTGGGGGATGCAGGACTGGGGGAATGCAGAACCCCTGGGACACGCTGTGTGTGTGAGGGATGCCACATCCCTGGGGGATGCACCAGCCCTGGGGGGGTCACACAGCTCCCACAAAGGCTACCCAGGACGTGTCCCCCCGTCCACACTGTCCACTGGCACTGGAAAACAGTTTGCTGTGGTTTGCAGCACCATTCCCAAGCAGCACCCACTGGGCCCAGGCAGTTTAGAGGTGGTGTTGCCTCTCCAAGATGTGGTCCTGGGGCTGGGGTGCCACATCTTATTGGAATATTACCAATCTAGCCAGACAGGACGTGCCTGAGCTTGTCTGGCCCTTGGTGCTGAACCAAAAAACGGCAACTGTGGTGTTTCACCCCACAGACACTTTTGCCTGGCTGGGAGCTGCAGCTGGGCACGTGGGGACAAGTCCAGGCCTGCAGGAGCTCCCATGGTGCTGGGATGGAGCTTCCCCCCATACCAGGGGCTGCTCCTCAGGTTTATCTCTGCCAGAGAAGCTTTAAGGCAATGGTGAAGGAAAGGAGTCGGTTCTGTTGGAGGGGTTGGATCCAGAGCTTTATTCTGGCCCACAGGCCTCTGAATGCAGCACCAGCTCCAACAGAACTCCCTGAGCCCGTGGCTGCTGCTCCTTTGAACCCCGGGGAGAGGGGCAGGGAAGGGGCAGGGAGCCACCAAGCAGGGACAGGAGG
>NW_005054546.1:678922-684469 GCF_000277835.1 Geospiza fortis | reverse complement strand
GCCCGAATGTGTGCCCGGAGCCCCAACGTGTGCCCAGAGCCCCAATGTGTGCCCGGACCCCAAACCTGTGCCCAGAGCCCCAACGTGTGCCCAGAGCCCGGTGCTGGTGCAGCCGAGGGCAGGGCAGGGCTGTCGGTGATGCTCAGGGCTGCCAGAGAGGTGCTGGTGCCTGTGGCAGGGAAGGGGATGACAGAAAGCGGTGCCCCTTTCTGCCCACACCAGCCGTGTCATGGGCCAACCTCTCTGGTTTATCAATTCTTGCTCAAAGTGCTGCCCAGAGGAGAAAATGTCCCTCTGTCCAGCACGCCTGGAACCCCCCATGTCCAGCATGATGCTCTTGGGGTTGTTCCCTCAGGACATTCCAGCCTGTGGGATGAGGTGGGCTCAGATCTCCTCAGGACAGGACACTGGATGGGATAATTGTGTGATAATTCCACTGCTGGCACTGGAACTTTGGGGAGCTCCACTGAGGTTATGGGCTCTAACTCCCACAGAGCCCATAAGCTAGCTAACTCTGGGATAATTGTGTGTGCCCTGCTGCTGGCACTGGAATTTTGGGGAATTATTGGCTCCAGCTCCCCTGGCCAACCCTGCCCAGGGTGAGCCTCACCGTGGCTGAAGGTGCTTTCTCCTGCACCAGGACCTCATTTTAGTCTCCAGCTGAGGGAAAAACATTTCAGAAGAGGAGAAAACCCAACTGCTCTGCAAGTGATGATCTTGGAGTTGGGATTGCCAAAAGCTCCATCTGTTTTCCCTCTCCAGATCCAGTGAAGAGGCTGGGAGAAGGCTGCCAGGGAGGCAGGAGAACAACCATCCTGTTCACAGTGGGGCAAAGGCACTGCCTGCCCCTGCCAGCTTAGGGCTGGGTTTGGCTGCCAGGAGTCAGCACCGCATCCCTGGGAGCTGTACCTGCCTGGCTTGGCTGTGCCTGCCCAGCCCTGGGAGCTGGAGGCAGCTGGGGCCCCTCTTTGTGTGTTTGCTGGAAGAGCCACAATGTCTGGGACAGCCAGAGTGGTCACTGACCTCACATCCCCTGCAGGGACCTGGAAAATCTGCAGCATTCCCAAAGCTGCAGCCACTCCACATGTGCTGTGTCTCGAGTGTGTGTGAGCTGTTCCTCTGTTCCTGAAAGGCAGAGCTGTGCCAGAGGCTCCACAGGATCCATCCCCAGCAGTTCTGCTGGCAGCTCTGCCCTCTGGAGTGCCACAGCACCAGAGGGATGCAGGGGGGATGCCAAGGGACAGCTGCTGTGGTCAGAGCCTTTGCAGAGCCACAGCTCTTTATCCCATCAGCACCACATGACACCGGGGACACACAACAGCACTGGGATGTGGTGACAGGTCTGACTGAAAGCAGAAGCCCTTTCCACCGAGTTTTTGCTCTCATTTTGTCCATGTGGGTTTTCCAGTGCCAGAAATTGTGCAACCACTGCTTCTATGGCACATCCCACTGTGCTGTTAATCCTGCAGCCCAGCACAGGCCATGCTGGGGGAGCCCAGGCACCCCCATTCCTGCCCCATCCATCCCTGTCCCTTGCCGTGACACTGATGTCCCTGTCTCCCTGGCAGGTACCACGACCAGCAGGATGTAACCAGCAACTTCCTGGGTGCCATGTGGCTCATCTCCATCACCTTCCTCTCCATTGGCTACGGGGACATGGTCCCACACACCTACTGTGGCAAGGGCGTCTGCCTGCTCACTGGCATCATGGTAAGGGTCATGCTGAGCTGGTTTCCCTTCTGTGGGCTCTGTCTGTCTCCATGGCACAGGAGGGGCCACTGGAATTTACCAGGGGCTGTTTCTCAGCTGTTTTGTCAATGTACAAGGCCTAATGACTTCAGCTCTGAGGTCTCATAGCCTGGGAGTTAGAGTTGTCTTAGCTGATGAATTTGGGGTGGATTTAGACCCACATTCAGTAAGGGTGGAGTCAGGGAGCAGAAGAGCACCTGAGCATCCCTTGGCCATCCTGGTTCACCCCATCGGGCTTCCACTGCTCATCTGCCAGGGGTTCCTTTCCTTCTGGCCAAAAGGTTCCAGTGCCCCAGAGTACCTGCCCCGAGAAGGCCACCACGAGATCTCCTGGCTTGTGGGACTTTCCTTTCCAGCCAGGGCTGCTGAAGGAGCAGCTGGGGGCTCCTCACAGATGTTCCCCAGCCATCAGCTCTGCCCACCTCAGCTCCAGGCCCTGGGGATGGAGCCATCCCTCCTCCCAGCTAGGGCAGACCCCATGAGTACCATCAGCTGGGGAGGCTCCACCAAGAGGAATTCATCCTGTATCACCTGCAAGTCTTTGATGTGTCTTGGATGAGGCCAGATGCAGCAGGGCTGGTGTTGCTGGTGGGAGAAAATCCCTGTGGATGGGGGTGATGCAGCAATTGCCAGCAGAGGAGGAGCTGCTGCCTCAGCTGAGGGAGTTCCAGGCTCCCAAAACTCTTCCCCAGCCTGTGGTGACTCTGAAGTGAGGCACCATCTGTCAAAGTGTCCCCCCAGCCCCAGTACAGCCCCCCACGCCCTCTGGGGTTGGAGGCTTTGCTGGGCAGTCAGCACCAGGGGTAGAGTCACTCACCCAGGAGCAGAGAGCTGGTGGCAGCCAGAGAGTGCAGCAGGACCTTTGAGGACATTGAAGGATTCAGGCTAGCAGGTTAATTAATGACTCTTTAAGGAGAGCTTGCCAGGCTGGCAGCACTCTGCCAGAGCACTGGGGGCAGGGAGGGACCCAGCTGGGACGAGCAGAGCTCGGGAGCACAGCAGGGAGGCTCTGGGAAGGACAGCTCAGCACAGATGTGCACTGGAGATGGTGGCTGCCACACACATCTGGCCCTGATTGCTGGGATAAGGGAGTTCCCAGCGGCACCAGTTTGAAGGGTCCTGATTTGGGGCCCCTTCTCTGCTCTCACCTGTGTTGCCTGGTGCTTCCCCACTGCTCTCCAGCCCACACCTCTCTTGGGAGTGGAGGGCTCCCCATCCCACAGGGCCCTGGCACGGGGCAGATCTCTGGCACAGGCTCCCCACTGACCACTGCTGACCTTGCTAATAGCCCTGGCCTCTCCTGTTAGATACAGAGCCCTTCACCAGCCACCCAAGGACACCCAGGCTCTGTAAGATCTTGCTAGGATAACAGGGAGGACATGCAGCTTTAGTAATCTGCAGATCTCAAGGATGAGGGTGGGAGTGCTGGTGTTACAAAACAGAAACAAACTGTTTCCCCACCTGATGTCCCTGCACAGGGTGCTGGATGTACAGCACTGGTGGTGGCTGTGGTGGCCAGGAAGCTGGAGCTCACCAAAGCTGAGAAGCACGTCCACAACTTCATGATGGACACACAGCTGACCAAGCGGGTAAGGTGCCACGGGGGCACTGCTGTGTGCCAGGAGCTGGCATTTGGGCTACCATGGCAGGAGGGAGGTGTCAGCACCTCTGGATCTGTGGGTACCACCGTGGAAGAAGGTGCCAGCATCTCTGAGTGAAGCTACAACAGGAGAGGCAGGTGTTGGCACCTTTGGATGTGAATCCTGTGGGTACCACTGCTGAGGATGTTGTCCAAGTGCTGTGGATATTGCGCAGGCACAAGTGTTACACTGAGACAAAGAGCAGCAGCTCTCTTCCAGGGATTGAGGTGATTTTGGGAGCATACTCCCTCCTCTTCCAGAGCATGATCTCACTCCTCTTGCTGTCAGGAAGACAACTGCATTTCAGTGATTCAGTGTCCACCACGGATAAGAACCATATTGTGAGGCTCCCCTGAAGAGAGACTGCAGCAGGGTGTTCGTGGGGTCACTGTCACACCAGGGCTGGTGTCACATCCCTGGTAGCATGTAGGAGCAGCAGGAGGTCGCTGGTGTTGGCAGCCTCATCATGGCAAAGCATCAGCAAGCCAACAGGGGTGTGTCATATAATGGGCTCTGCACAATAGAATGTTTTAGAGGGGATGGTGGCAAAACAAGCATCAGTGCAGCCCTTGGAAAGGCAACCAGTGGTGGGATGCAAGCAGGGCACCCACTTCACCCCAGAGGGCAGAGCCCCAGCCAAAGCCCTGATACCCCAGGAATAGTCAGGACCTTGGTGTGACCAGGCTGGGAGAGCAAAACAGCTGGTGAGGCCCTCTGCAGTGGCCATTGATAGGGATCTGCAGGCTCCATGCCAGGCAGAGAGCAGCCAATTGCTCCTGGAGTGAGCAGCTGAGCTGTGGTTCAGCCACAGAGCTGCAGAAATCACATCCCAGCACCAGCAGCACAACTGGGACCTGCTGACCTGGGACCTGCCAGGATTCCCAGATGGGTGTCCCCCTGTCCATCCTGCCCAGCAGAAGCTCCTGCTGATCTCTCTCAGGAGGTTCCCAGCATAGCAATGGAGAATATGTTAGAAATTCTGAGAAAAAGCCTGAAATGCAGCATTTTCTCTAGCCTGCAGGCAGCTGATGTAGAAAAAACTTTGGGGTTTTTATTCTTGAGATTTATGGTACAACTTTGTGTGTGGGCAAAGAGCCAGAACTGGGATGTGGGTGCAGCAGGGGCCAACAGCTCTGCCCTCTCTTACTGCCTGAAGTGCCCAGCATCCCCTGGAACAGTCCAGGAGAGTGTGTGGGTGCAGAGCCTCGCTCCAGCTGGGGCAGGGGATGTGCAGCAGGTTCATGGCAGAGCCAGGGCAGTGTCTCTGAGGTCCCACATGGCTGGGGACCTGCAGCCACTCTTCCTTTTCAGATCAAGAACGCGGCAGCCAACGTCCTGAGGGAAACGTGGCTGATCTACAAACACACCAAGCTGCTGAAGAAGATCGACCACGCTAAAGTCAGAAAGCACCAGAGGAAGTTTCTACAAGCCATCCACCAGTAAGAGGCTGTGCAGTAGGCTGGGGGCAGACTGAGCTCCAGATAAGCCAGGATCCTGTCCCTGGCAGGGCTGTGGGGGCAGTTTTGCATTGCCCAAGAGGCAGGCAGGTGTCCAGATGCAGTTTGAAAGAGGGGAGGGAGTACAGCCATGTGCTCTTTCCTTCTCCCCAGGTTACGGAGCGTGAAGATGGAGCAGAGGAAGCTGAGTGACCAAGCCAACACCCTTGTCGACCTCTCAAAGGCAAGTCCCACAGGAACCCTGTGGCTTGGCCAGACTGAGTGTTTCTCTTCACTCGGAATAACTAAAGCAGACTTGGCTGACCGCAAAATGCTCCGGCTCAGTAAATGTCAGCAAGGAATAGCTGCTGTGGGATGGCTGCCCTTGCAAAGCAGCAGATACACATTCATGAGCCAGAGGTTCCCTGCAACCCTTTTTGCAAGGGGTACCACTGCTCAGCAGCACAGGGCCAGCAGAGTTTCCTCGCTTTGATGGCCAGGGATGAGCCAAACTGCAGTGGCAGAATCCTTGGAGAAGCTGGGGTGGGCTGAGATGGGGCAGCTCTCAGGGCAGAAAGGGGTAAAGGGGTGAGCTGAGCCAAACTGCAGTGGCAGGACCCTTGGAGAAGCTGGCGTGGGCTGAGATGGGGCAGCTCTCAGTAAGGTTAAAGGGGTGAGCTCTGTGGCACTAACCCCTCCAGCCACGGTACTAACTGTCCCCT
>NW_005054546.1:673963-678745 GCF_000277835.1 Geospiza fortis | reverse complement strand
GCAGCGCCGTCCTGGAGGCCAGAGGGGTTGGTGTGCCCGTGGGCACCCCCCAGACACCTCTGTCTGAGAGCCCCATCGGGGTCAGCTCCACCTCCTTCCCCACCCCTTACACGAGCTCAAGCAGCTGCTAAAACACAGCCCCTGAGCCCCGCTGTGGACAGGGGAAGCATTTCCACACAGATCATGAGGTCTCTGTGAACTTTCCTCTGGTCCTTGAACCGCTGCAGGAGCCTTCAGCTGGAGCCAGTAGTGGGACCAGCAGTGCCGAGCGTTGCTCGGAGCTTTGCCAACGCCTTGGTATCGGGAATTGCATCCCTCTTTAGGTGCCTCTACACGTGGTGAAGGAAGGGGACAGAAGGTGATGCCGTGGGCCAGCCTGGGCCGTGGCGTCCGGTGGCAGACGGGAAAAACCCACGCTCAATCTCAGGTCTTCACATTTGAAAACAAAACAAAACAAAACAAAGCAAAACAAAACACCAAGTCAGAAGCACTGAAGCAACGGAGACACCGGAGGGAGAGTTTTTTCTCCCTGGGGCGCCCCCCTGGCCCCCTGCCCCTCTCAAGATTGCCAAACCTGGCCAGGCAGATGCCAGCGTGGGGAGGTTGGTTATGCAGGCTCTGGCTGGCGCTGCCTATGCTCCATTCCATCTCCTAGCCACAGGACAGCCCCCTCACACTGACAGCTGGGTGACAATGTCTGACTGTAACCTTCCTGTGGAGTTCTCTGGAGCTGTGAGTGTTTTCTACCCAGAGAAGAACAATGGACACTTCTTCTTCCTGGTCCTTAGTGTCATATTCTGCCTGGAGACACGTGCCAGAGCCAGGAAAGCAGTGCCTACAGCGTGCAGGGCCAGGCAGGGCTGCCCCCAGCCAGTGTGTTGGTGGCCAGTGATGGGGCTGGCAGGCCAGCTCGGGCACTGAGGGGGTCTCCAGGTGCTCACATCACTGCCTGCTGGGAGCCTCCCAGCGTTTTGCAAAGCCAGTGGGCTCTTTGCAGCAGTCTCAGAAGTGCTGGATGAACACCCCATCAGCTCCAACTGTCTCCACTCGTGCTGGGAACATCCATGCTTGAGCCCAGCTGGCAATGTCCAATCCACCAGGATCAAGCAGGAGCTCACTGGCAAGTGATGTGGTAGCAGGGGCAGGTGCTTCATCTGTTTAAAACAAAGCCCATGGCCTTCATGCCACTTCTGCTGGGTTTGGTGGAGGGCAGCAGCACTCTCTGGCACCGTCTGGCAGAGGCACTGCTGCCCATGCCTGCCAAAGTGCAGCACCTCAGACCCCATTATACTTTTTTGCTGGTGTTCAGCTTCCTGAGGTACCCTTGGCATCACCTGGCTGCTTCTGGAACCAGCCACTTTCTGGTTTGCTTTCACCATTTCTCCCTCTTTCCTCCTCAGTTCTTCCCCAGTGTCATGTTCTGGCTTTCCTGGATCCTTGCATGGAGCCATGCCAGGCTCTGACTTTGGGGTTAGTGTTTGCTGCTTTCCATGAAAACTCAGCAGAGAATATTTCTATATTTTTAAACAGATGAAGTAACCATGTAATTACTCTGCAATATTAATTACACCTCACCCAGCAGTGTCAGTAATTGTAATCAGTCACTGTGTTACTCCAGGTATACTCAGCCTGTAACGCTCTCCTTTGTAACTTTTTCCCTTCCATAAATAATGCTGGATTTTGTGCACACGTAGGGGTAGAGACCCACCACCCTCCTGCACCACCACCCCTACACCCCCAATGCTGAAGAATTTCCTTGCTGCCAGTGGTGTGAGGTGGTTCCACTCCCTGTGCCCTGCAGCTGGAGTTACAGAGAAAATCAGCAGTAGTTAGTGAGGAGTACTGCCCCCATGCTGGCCCTAGGAGGAGGAGGAGGAGGAAGGCTGCAAAATGAGCTCCCTGTGCTGCAGAGGTGTTGGTAGCAGGGGACAAACACACTCATCCTGCCTTCAGGCAGGCACATGCCCATTGCTGCTGGTCCCTGGCCAGTGGGAGATACCTGGCTTTGGGAAAGAGCTGCTCTTCCAAGCTCTTGTAATTTGTATCATTAATATCCCACGGATGGCTGGGGATTCACTGCTGCCTTGGAAGCCCCCCATGATCTATTCTCAGCCCAGCTGCTGCTCCCTGTGTGCCTGTGGGTGCCGCCCTGTCCATCTTGCCCAGCAGAAGCTCCTGCTGATCTCTCTCAGGAGGTTCCCAGCATAGCAATGGAGAATATGTTAGAAATTCTGAGAAAGAGCCTGAGATGCAGCATTTTCCCTAGCCTGCAGGCAGCTGGTGGAGAAAAATGCTTTCTGGGCTTCAGACAGGAGCAAACTGCCCATGGAATGGTGCTGTGCATGGGACGAGGTGTGAAGATGTGTCCTGGGGCAGGAGAGAGCCAGAGGAAGTATTGATCCTTAAAGATCAATATTGCCAGCAGGGACCTCCCTGCCAGGCACACGATCAAGTCTGGGAAATCCAACCAAGTGAGACAAGAGCAGGAGCTGCCAGCTCCAGGCCGCAAGGCTGGGGGTGCTGAGGATCACAGTGAGAGTGCTGGGATTGCAGCTGGAGCAGGAGCCCCTTGTTCTGGGGCAGAGCAGCTGCTGCTGCAGTGGGATTTCGACAGGGCTGGGGCAGTGGATCCCTGTGCACCCCACAACCTTCCTCCCCTGGCCTCATCTCAGCACAACCTGCAGTGCAACAACCCTTCTGCCTGGGACCTGGGGTCTGCACCCTGTGCCCTGCACCTTGCACCCTGCATCCCACACACCCCCACACCCCTATCCCACCCCTGCACCCCCATTCCACACCCCTGAATGTCCATCCCGATCCCCAAAGCCCACATCCCACCCCCCTAGCAGTTTTAGCAGTAGCCCTGACCCATTGCTCCCAGCACCAGACTCCCCCATGGCCAGCACTGAGACCAACCCCCCCCAGCCCTGCTGCCAGGAGCCCAGAGCCCACCTGAGGCCACAGGGGGGGCAGACAGGGTGAGGAGCCCCCAGGGCAGCCCAGCCCAGCTCCCTGATGGCAGCTCCTGGTCACCAGCAGCCTTGGCTGGCACAGCCCTGGTGAACAGCTCCAGTAAATGCTCCCCAGCCAGTCCAGCCCAGCCCAGCCCACACACCTGAGATGATCACTTTGGGTACCTAAGGGACATCAGGACAGAGAGAAGAGATCAGCAACCAAGGTGGAAGAACAGCACAAGAGGAAAATCGCAGAGATGCCGACCTCCTGCAAGCTGGGAAGCATCTGACCCCACAGTCCAGTGGGGCCAATGCCCCTCCAGGACCCACCTGACCCAGCCAGCCCCATTTTTGGCACAGTCTTGGGGGCTTTTTTTGCTCCACGAGTCTCCTTCCTGCTCCACCTGCAAGGAACTATCCCAGAAATACCAGAAAAATTCCACAATCTCTCTGCAAACTCATGGATGTTTCTGTCCAGACTTAAGGAGCTTTCACCTGGGTTTGCATCTTGCCTCTGTACTGCTCGCTTCTTTTTTAATGATAGGGGAAAGCATAATAGTTTATTTTAACTATGAAATATATTGCTATATTATGATGGTTATGGTAACTTTCAATTATGGTTTTGTACCTAACACGGTTGTTAGCAGGCAGCAACACCAGGCTGCTGCCAAAAATGTCTGTTTCTGAGTACAGCTACTACTGCCAGTGAGGATGGGGGACAGGGAGAGGTGCAGAACCCGAGTTGTTATCTTGTATCTCCCTTGTACTCATTACCAGTACTTGGAAGCTGACCTCTAGCAGGTCTGGATCTGTGTGTAGCCCAATGGCACCAGAGCTTTGCTTCTCCCTACAGAAAGGTCAGGCTCCCCTTTTTTCCCAGGTTCTGGAAAGCCATTTTGCCCCAGGCTGTCTCCTCCAGCAGAAGGAGGGACTCTGCTCCCTGGGCACAGGCTCTGCAAGAGTCAAAATTCCCCTTTTCCTCCAGGATGGAGGCTCTAGAGAAAGCAGTGCTGCAGAGCACGTTTTCATAGAATTATGGAATTGTTGAGGTTGGAAAAGTCCTCTAAGAACATCGAGTCCAGCTGTTAACCAGCACCACCACCAAGTCCACGTGCCTGAGTGCCACATACACAAATCTTCTAAATTCCTCCAGGGATGGGGACTCCACTACTGCCCTGGGCAGCCTGTACCGGAGCCTGACCACACTTACACACAAGAAATTTTCCCAATATCCAACCTAAACATCCCTTGGCACAACTTTCAGGCATTTTCTCTTGTCCTTTCACTTGTTTCTTGGGAGAAGAGACTGGGACATGTCCAGTTCACATTTCACACCCTGCCCTGGGGAGCTGCAGCTTTTGCTCAACCTCAGGATATGCTGGCATAGGAGGACATGACCCTGAGCATGAAAGAGAAATGAGACAAGGTTGCAGGGATTGTTTTGTCTCAGCCTTCCTGCCAGGAACAGGCTGCCCAGAGTTGTGTCTGTCCCATCTCTGGAAGTGTTCAAGGCCAGATTAGATGGGGCTTGGAACAACCTGGTCTAGTGGAAGGTGTCTCAGTTCATGGCACGGGGAATGAGATGAGGTTTAAGTCCCTTCCAACCCAAGCTGTTCTGTGATTCCATGATTCTGTGCTTCTATGGACTCCTTGTGCCTCAGAGAGCATCACTTCCTTACCTCCAGCCCCTGAGCTGCTGGACCTGATCCCTGCTGGATCAAAAGTCTTAAACTGCTCTTTGGCAGCCACAACTTTGTCCTGGCCAGTCTTCACAGAGCATGATGTGTCTGGGAATGAGCAGCACCTATGGAACCAATTTCTGCTGCCT
>NW_005054546.1:663438-673953 GCF_000277835.1 Geospiza fortis | reverse complement strand
GTCCCTGCACTGGCCCTTCCTGCTCAGAGCTGCAGTCACTGCCATGCTGTCACTGTAGAGCTGTGCTGCTCTCACCCTTCCAGGCCAGTCCAACCCAGCAGAGCCCCAGCAGCAATGAGCTGCCACGAGGTCTGGATGCTCCTTGCTGTACCCCAGACCTGAAGTCTCCCTGCAGAAACCAGCTCTGATGGAGGAAAGAGGCTGGTTCTTCTTCTGAGAGGCCAGGGCTGAGCCTCTGCTGCTGCCAGCCAGGGCTGGGGCTGCCAGGGGATTCCTGGTCCTCTGCACCACTGTCCCCTGGGCTTCTCCTGCCCAGCATCTCCCAGGCAGCCCAGAGCCCTGTGCCTTGGCCACCAGGTATGTTTGGTGGGAGGCGATGGTGGTGATTGCTCAGCAGTTTGGGAAGATTCTGCTGCCAGGCTCTGTACTGCTCTGAGCTCCTTCTCACCTAACTCCAAGACCCCTCCTAAAAGGTATCCAAAGGGTCCAAGGTTGTAGAGAGGGGATTTTGCAGGACAGAGAAAAAGCTTCTCCATGGCATTAGTTATTTCCCTGTGGGATGAGCCACCTCAGAGCCCCATGAGGCACCAGGCAGGGCTCCAGAACCACCTGCCCAGTGGGTGCTCTTGGCTGGGGGCCCTGGTGCTCTGTGCACCCAGCTCTGCTCCTTCTTCCACCCAAAGTGTTCTTCCCCCCACTGGGGTCTCAGCACTGCCCATGCACCTTCCAGTGGGAGCTGCTTGCATGTTCTCTGTGGTCAGGATCCAGTCCTGGGCTTTACCTTCCTCCTTCAGGGCCGGTCTCTCAGCTGGAGGACAGGAGTGGGGGCTGGCCCATACGACAACAGCCCATCCCCACAGCATTGCCATAAACCCGAGCTGTACCCAGAAACAGGCATGTTTTAAACTATGGCTTTAACCTGTTCACTGTAAAAAGTGCCTTGGACTTTAATCTGAAGAGGTCACTATCTAGAAGTATTTACCTGTGCGGGTGTGTAAGGATGCAGCTCTGTGTGCAGAGTTACACACACAAATATATGATCTATACGTACAGCTACCAGTGCCTCAGACCCTCTGTTCTGCAAGCCATGAGAGCTCTTTCCTTTCTGCCCCTGGAGTGATGCTGGAGGCACTCCTGACCCAGGGACCCCTTGCCAAAGTGAAACTTTGTGCTTGAGGGTTGTGCTGGGTGCAGGGATTCCCCTCAGCAGTGCTGAGCTGCCCTGTTCATCCCCAGGAAGCAGCTTGGTGCTCCTCAGGGTCCGTCTGCACAGTCTGGGAAGCCCCCAGGGAAGGGGATAAATCCCTGTTCCCTTGTGCAGAGGGAAGCTGAGGCAGGGCTCATATCTCTGGACTCCCCACGCCAGGAGCTGCTGGGTGCTTTGTAAAACCAGGGGGAAGCCCCAGATGATTGTTTTATGGGAGTGATGAGGGGTTTTCCAGACTCCTGGTCCTCAAAAGGATTTTTGGTTCCCATGTTCTTGGGCTGTGGCTCAAGAAAGGTGTGTAGGAGGTCGGTGGCATGGCACATGATTTTCCTCTGGCTCTGCACTGAGGCTCCCCATGCTCACCCCACTCTCCTCAAACATCAGAGCTGGGCTGCTCCCTCCAGTTCATCCCTCACCTCTAAAAAAACAAAACAAGTTGTCTGGGGTGCAAAGAGTACAAAAATAACTTTCCCAAAGTGAATGCATTGGTTGAGATAAGGGGAAGCTGGACCTTTTCCCAGTGAGCACCACTCTGAGCCCAGCAATGGGGCACTGCTGGCTTCAGCTCACTCTGAAGATGGCACCCCAAATTCCATCCTCATATGCAGGCTGGGAGGATGCCAACAGAAACAGCTTCCCCAGCTAAACATGGTGTTGTGGAGCCAGCAGAGGAGGAGGGTGATGTGCAGTAGTTGAACTGTGATTAATCAATAAATCAGGCTTTTTTAGTTTTGAGCTAATACGTCTAAATCCTAAAAATACCTCCAGCAGCCCGGGGGGCTCTCTGATAGGTGATTAAACCCTTGGAGCTTCATTTCCAGGATTAATGGCTTAGAGCAGCAGAGCCCTGCTGTACAAAGGCAGCTCTAGTTCTGATACTGCCCATGAAGGCAAGGCAGAATATGTTAATCTTTATGTGCAGCATGAAATCTGTTTTAAATAATGGCCCAGGATTAAAGTTTCTCTGAACAGAAAGGTAATAATGGCCATAGCATGGATCTCCACTTCCCTGTGTCTGCCCTTTGCTTTCCCAGCCCCAGCAGTGAGAGGGAGGAGGAGGAGGATGCCGTTGGTGTGATGGTCTGGGCACTTTTACCCAGCCCAGTGCAATGTGCCTGCATCAGTGCTGGAATGTGCAGTGACAGGAGGGGAAGTGCACTTCTGAAAAAAAGAGGGAAAAAATGAGGGAAAACAAAAAACAGAAACAAAACAAATACAAACACAAACAAACAAAAACAAAAATCAAAACCAAAACAAAACAAACAAAAAAACCAAACAAAAAAAAAAAGCTGTTGTTTTGCTAAACAGTTCCTTACAGATAGAACTTTCATAAAAAGTGGGGAACTACTGGCCTTCCACAAGGCAGAGGAAAATCCCAAGCAAACTGGCTCCACAGGGCACAGGTTTGAATCAGCACCTGCCTGCTGGGAGTGAGCAGATGTGGGAGGCAGCTCCTGGGGCCGAGGGAGGGGCAGGCAGGGAACAGGGGCTTTGGATCAGGCTTTGCCTTTGCAGGCAGGCAAGTGTTCTGTGCTGAGCTAAGGTCTCTAAATGCTGGCATTTCCCCAGTCAGGAGCCGGGAGTCTCACTCCCTGCAGAGAGGCTTTTGCTTCCTGAGGGATGGGGTGGGTGGTGAGTGAGCAGGAGATGTGGCTTCCAGCTGGGCAATGCAGATCTGGTGCCCAGCTCTTGAAGGCAGGAAGAAAAGCGTTCAGGAAAGCCTCTTCTGCACTTGCTGCAGAGACAAAATGAGGTGGGGACCTGTCCTGTACTATTTCCATCTTGGATGTGCTGCTCCTTTTCCAAGGTAAAATTGAGGCTGCTGTGCTGCTAATTCACCTAGCCAGCCTTGGTGCTCCTGGCACGGAGGGGCTCATTCATTATTGTTCATTACCAGCAGTGGTGTGAGGTCTGCAGGCCAGATCAGAGTGGGTAACATCAGCCAAACAGCTTGGCACCACAAAAACTGCTCCTGAGCCCTCATAAGCCCACACAGGGCTGCTCCAGCTCTTGCTACAGACCATTCCAATGGGATCAGTTCACTGCTGGAGCCTGTGGCAGTGCCAGCTCCCCTGCCCAGGGAGGAGAGCATGGCTGGGACTGCATGCATGGGCTGGGAAGATGCTTTTTCCCTTTTCAGCTTCCTGCTCAGCCACAGCATTTGCATATCAGCTTCCTCTTCTCTCCCTGTAATTCCTGAGAGCACCTGCAAAGGATGGAGCTGCCTGATGAGAGGCCAGGCTAGAGTTAACAGCATCTGTGCCCCTTTACATGTTAAACAGATGGAAGAAGTCATCTCAGTTTCCCAGAGGCTGCTGGCCTGGTGCTCCCACCATAAGAAAGGTTTTTCAGCAGGGATGGGCTAGAAAATGACACTTTGCTACTCAAATGATTATTTTGGAGTTTTCTGCTGGGGGGCAGTCACTGTGTTGGAACAATAGCAGCCATCCCAAGCCAGTTGGTGCTGGGGGCTTTGCTAAAAAACCCACAGACAGATGAAGCAGTCACTTTGTCCTCTATGACATTTCAATAGAACTAGCAACACAGGAGAAGAATCCAACTCCTGGGTCTGCTGGGGAGAAGCTGTGAGGGGACAGGAGAGCCCCCACAGTCACCCTGCACCACGGGAAGCCTTTGCACATGGCACAAGGACCAAAGAATTAAAACCATAAGGTGGCATTGCCAAAAGCATTTGAGATGTGACCAGGTGCTGCAGGGGACAAGGTTTGACATTGCCACCTAACCTGTACCAGGCAGTGCAGAGCCTGTTTTCATGGAATTACAGACTGGTTTGAGTTGGGAGAGACCTTAAAACTCATATTGTCCCACCCCCTGCCATGGGCAGGGACACCTTCCACCAGTCCAAGTCCAATAGGCCTTGGACACTGCCAGGGATGGGGCAGCCACAGCTCCTCTGGGCAGCCTCTGCCAGGGCCTCACCACCCTCATAGGGAAGAATTCCTTCCCAATATCCCACCTAACCCTGCCCTCTGGCAGTGAGCAGCCATTCCCCCTTGTCCTGTACCTCCAGACCTTTGGCCAAAGTCCCTTTCCAACTTTCCTGGAGCTCCTTTAGGCACTGGAGGGAGCTCCAAGGTCTCCTTGGATCCTTCCATTCTCCAGGCTCTCCCAGCCCAGCTCCAGTCCAGAGGTGCTACAGCCATGGAAGTATCTTCATGGCTTCCTCTGGAACCTCTCCAGCAGCTCCATGTCCTTATGCTGAGGCCCCAGAGCTGGACACAGCCCTGCAGGTCCCCAACACAGGCAAGGTTTTGAACATCCATTCAAACCTGAAGAGGCAAAAAGCAGAGAAGTCATTTCACTGCAAATGAAGCCAAGCTCTTCCCCATTTTAAAAATAACTGGATTTGTGGGAGAAGCGGTGAGCAGTTCCCAAGTGAGGTCAGGGACAGGCACAGAAACCCCTGTGAAGTCTCAGTTACTCCAGTTAATCCCAGCCAAGTCCCTTGCTGCAGCTCAGTGTGCAACAGACACTGACATGCTTGGCTCTCCTTCATCCTGCTCTTGCTGCCTCGAAGAAAGTTGTAAGAGCTGGAATTTGCCTGAATTCCCAGGTGTGGAAGAGGCACTGTCAGCTTCACATGGTTCCCTGAGGTTCCTCTCCTCCCTCCATGCCAAGCTGTGCTGGTACAGGGCCAGGGAAGATGCTGCTTTCTCCAAAGCTGGCACTGAATGCTGGTTGAGTGCAACAGGTTTTGTTCTAATTAAAGAGGAATCAATTAGGCTGCAAGATATTCAGCCACCTGGTGCTTCTGACTATTTTTTCCTCCTCCTTCTCTTTTTTCCTTAACATGCTGCTGCTGCTGCCTCCAGGGAAGCCATGAATGAAGCAAGACATGCTCCAGTTTCTTGCATTCTTTTAGATTAAAAAATGCTGTTTGGGAGGAAATCTGTGCAAGCCAACCAATGACAGTGCTGTACATGTCCCTGTGATCTGCAGCTGGCATCTCCTCTGCCATCCATTACTCCCTCCAGTCAAGCCTCCTGTGTCTCTAGCAGCTCATGGCACTGACTCCATCAGCAGTCAGTTTGTGCTGCATGAAAAAAAATCATCTGCAGCAATTAAAGAAAAAGCAGTAGAAGAGGTGTAATGGGATCTCATGGGAGGCACAAAGGAGTCCTACATGCCAGGAAGTCCTTTGGAGATCCAGCTGTGCCAGGCTTTTCCCTGGGAGCTGGTCCTTTAGAATCTCTCTGTGCACAACAGCACATAAATCAAGAGGAGAGGAGAGCAGCAGCTGCTGCCTTGGGCAGCTTTGGAGTTTGCTGAGCACTGAGCTTCAAGAAAAAGGGGGGGTCAGCAAGTACCTCAAGCAACACAGGTAAAAATCAGGCACAGGAGTGGTGGTAAGTGGCAAGGGAGTAGTGGTGGAGAGCTCTGTCCTCAGTGCACGTGGTGCTTTTACCCTCAGGTCAGTGCTTTTCTCCTCAGGGCAATGCTTTTCCCACCATGGCTCTGCCTCAGGGATGGATTGTGAAATCCCTTTGATTTGTCTGAGCACATGATAAAGCCCCCTTGCAGCTAAATCAGATTTAATATTAAATATGAAAGGGCAAAAAGGAGAGCCTGGGCTTGGATGGTGATGTAAAGGTCACAGAAGGGAGTATTAATGCCATGTCAGCTGACACGTACTAGGAAGATCTTTGAATTCTGGCTTTAGGAAGGATTCATTAATTCAGCTGATTGACTCTCTGGAAACCTCTGCATCAGATGTGCTCAGAGCAGTGAAAGGAACCCCCTTCTCCTCACCAGTCCCCCTCCAAGAACAAGCTGGGAGGTTCAAGGTCTGTCTAGGATCCCACCTGACCTCTGCAGCAGTGCTTCATCACCTGAGCCAACACCTCTGTAGGGGACAGGCTGACCATGGAGCCATGCCAAAGAGACACTGACATTTGAGCAGCCAGTCCTCCCACAGCTCCTTTCCAAGCTGAAGGAGTCCCTGGCCGTCAAGGCACTGGGAGGGAGCCCACTCCAGGGGAGATCTGGCCACACATGCTGTGATGGCTCTAAAACCACACAAAAAGAGCCCCTGAGCATCCAAGAACTCAAAGTGGAGGCCGTGCTCACATAGCACATCCTGCCTGAGCCACAGTCTGCCTTCTGCCTTTTTTCAAGGGTACCTTTTGTACCAGACAGAATAAAACTTGTGCTGCTTCCCACCACTGCAGCTGCCGTGGGAGTCAGTGTGCTGCCTCCTTCTGCTGCAGATGTGCCAGGCCCAGCTGCCTTTCCCTGCTGGCCTCCACTGCAGCATGCTGCCCACCCCTGGGGCACACTGCTGCCTGAGGTGGGTGAGTGCCACACAGACACAGGTGCCAGGACACCCCCTTCCTCTCTGATCCTCACTGGGAGCTCTCAGGGTGAGTGATCCCCCCCGTGAGGATTTGAAACCACAGACATGGCAGCTGCTGGGGCTGTAGCAAAGCTCAGCTTTGCTCCTTGGCTGGGCAGCAAGGTGAGAGTTTGTGCAATTCCCTGGATAGCTCTGCTGCTTCCCCAGCTGGGAACCTGTCTGTTGGGAGCAATAGAGAGCAAAGCAGGGAAAAAGGACCTTTCTGGGAAGCAGCTCCTTGCTCTGGTGCTCATACCAAGGCCACAGGCTCAGAATGGGGCAGCATCTCCCATGTATTACCTGCTTCATGTTTACAGCTACCATAAAAATCCACTGGAAGAAAATAAAGCATTTTTTCCCTTCTAGAGAACTGATGCTGTAGAGTTAGGAAGATTTTCCATGTCAGTTCCCAGCTGTGCATGTGCAGACAGACTGGAGAAAGTGCAACACTTAGAAGGACGTGGGAACCAGCTCAGCCCAGTTCCTCACTTCTCACATGAGGAGCCTGGAGTGTTTGATGGGTGCTTCTGCAAGGAGGCCAAACCCTAATTGCACCTCTTAGCAGTAGTGTGAGAGCACAGCCTGGCCCTGGGGCAGAGGGGATCAAACAGCAGCACAGCAGGTGATAAACCACCACTCCCAGGGCTGCCTTCCCTTAGAAACCACCATCAGCTGACTAAGAAGTACAAATCTCTCCTGTAGGAACAGGCTGTTTGCAAGAGCAAGGAAGTGATATTTTAGAGTGTCTAATAAAGGAGCTTAAAATGAAACTCTGCAGAACAATAGCCTGAGCTGGTAACTGGCATCCGAGCAGAAAGTCAGGCGGGGGAGCTGTGCCACAATTTATTTCCTCTCTTTTCATTTCATAAGAGGGAAGCAAATCCAGGCAGACACCTGAGGCATCTCCAGCTGATGCTGGAGCTTTAGTGAATGCTGCCATCCTGCGGGGAAGCCTCTGCTCAGCCTGGGGAACGTGGGAGGTTTGGGGCAGCCCCCAAAGAAGCAGGGGAGCAGGATGAGGGCCAGCATCCAAGAGCAAGTAATGGAGCTTTTTCCACCCTCCACCAAAATCAGCCAGGCAGCCTCAGGTAAGCTGGTTATCAGCTCCTTATCTCCACCACAAACTGACTGCTTTTCCCATGCCTGCAATCTCCAGAGGGTTCAGGAGCTTCTGTCACGGCCAAGCAGATGCCATGGCTGTGTTAATGCTGGGACTTCAGCAGCTGGAGGTCTCCTGCTCTCCCAGCCCGTTCCTATGGAAACAGGTTGGGAGTCTGCCAATTTTCCATAAAGAAGGAGAAAGGAGAACGAGCTTGTGTGGATGAAGTGCCTGTTTGTCAGGTTTAGGGTGTTGCAATTCTAAAGGATACATGGCCCAACAATGCCAGCAGCACAGGATTTCATGAGCAGCTATGTCACACCAAGCAGTGCTGGAACCTTCCCATTCCATCTCCACAGCAGCCAAGATGAATCACATCACTGAGCCTGGAGCAAAGCTTGGGAGAGATCACCAGCAATTAAAAGAGGGTGGAAAAAAAGAAAAAAGAACAGATTGAGGAGTGGGTAGTTGTGTGCTCTGTGTGCTGCTCAGTGGAGTGGATGGGAGACAGTGCTGATGTGCACTGTGACCCCCGTGTTTGCCATGAGCCTCATCCCAGGGAGGAGCCTTTGTGCTCCCAGACCCTCCAGGAACAGAGATGTGACAACTTCAGTGAGTGTGCAGAGCTCTTCTTTAGGCAAGGAGTCTCTCCATTACAGAAAAAAAAAAACAAAAAAAACCAAACAAACAAAAAAAAAAAAACACCAAAACCACACTATGACACACAAGCCCCAAAATCTCTAAATTCAGAAATAATCTGAAAAAAATCCCCAAACCCTGAACAATCCACAACCTTCACTGAACACGAGCAGCAGCTGAGCCTGGCAATTCTGGGCTCTGACTCACCATTTCTGCACCCTGCCACTACTCCAGGTTCATTGAAATGCCTTTGGAAAGCTGCAGGGAAGAGCCCACAGTGGGTTACGGTCCCCACCTAAAGGCACATCCAGCTGCCACTCCACTGGGACACACAGAGCTGCTGGGAGGACCAGGGTGCTCTGAGGTGCTTGTCTTTGTCCATTCATGGACAAATGTAGGCAGATGGGCCCCTAAAATTCACCCAGAACCCATGGCCACCCCTCCTGGCTCCCTCCACACCCACCACTCGGGTAGAAGAGGGTCTGGGCACCCCCAGATGATGGTCCTGCATGTGATAGTTGCTCACTGGTTGTACCACAGCAGCAGAATTATAGAATTGCAGATTTGCTGAGACTGGAAAAGCCCTGTAAAAGCACAGATTCCAGCTATTGATTCCCCATCACTGCCAAGGCCACCACTAACCCATATCCCCAGATGCCACATCCTCTCCATTTTTGAGCACTTCCAGGAATGATGGCTTCACCAACGCCTCTTCCAGTGCCTGATCACCCCTTCCCTGAAGAAACATCCCCTAACATCCGATCTAAACCTGCCCTGTGCAACCTGAGGTCACTTCCTCTTGTCCTGCCACTTGTTGCCTGGAGCAAGAACCCGACCCCACGGCTGCTCCATCTAACAGCTCAGCTCCCAAGCTGAGGAGGTCCCTGGTGTCAGGATGACCCTGAGGTGTTAGAAAGTCTCTTTTTCCCAGCCCTGAGACTGAAGAAGAAGCCGAGATGCCTCGGTTCTGCTTTTCAAGGTTGTTTATTTTTTCTTATCTATAACATTCTTTCTCCAACCGTGGCACATTGACTGCCCTTGGGGTGGTGTTAGCTTTTTACACTAAAACGTACTAAATGTACATTATTTACAATAATTTTCCAATACCCATCACCCATGTTACACAGTGTGTTTCTACTCTAAACCAATCCAGAAGTGCCACCATCACAGCAGAAGATGGAGACCAAGAAGGAGAAAGGCTGGACATGCCCAGATTCCTCCATCTTGCCTCTTGAACCCCCATTCTAAAAACCCCGAAATTCTACTTTTCCACCCTGTGGTAAATTCACTATCATTCTATTCAAACCCTTGTGGCTTTTTACTCTTTGCCCAAAGTTGGTAATTGTTTCCATGGGTTAAAATCGAAGGCACAAGGGTCTTTGACTCCATGCCAACGTCTCTGAGGCCCCTGCCAGGGTCTCGAATCATCCAGGGCAGCCAGAGGAATGTCCTGAGCTCCCACACCAAGCCTTTGGTTATGATCCACACCCACAGGTATAAACACCACAGCGCCCACCGCCCAACAGGGGCCGCTGGCAGCTCGGCAGTACCGGGACAGCTCCGGGCGGTGCCGCCGCTCGGATCCCGGTGCCAGCCGGTAAATGACACCCGGCTCTCATTTGACAGCGCGGTGCAGCAGCAGGCAGGAGCTCTCTGTTCCCTGCCGGTAGTTTTATAACTCACACGGTCCGGATGGTGTCTGCCCGGCAAAGGGAGGATCCACCGGCAGCGGGGGCTGCGCCTGCTCTGGGATTACGATGGGGAACGTGTCCGTTTGTGTCCCCACGTGTCCGTTTGTGTCCCCACGTGTCCGTTAGCCTAGAAAGAACCTCGGACAGGGTGGGATGTGACCTGCTGCACCTCTGGCACTAAAATAAAGGATGAAAATGGGGGTGAGGGGCGTCCCACAGGAAGTCTGTGGTAGAAGAGAAGCCCCGCTGGGAGAGCTGGGAGAGGGGCACAGGGGATAGGGAAGCTCCGAGGGAGAAGGGAGCCCCACCACAGACAGAGAGCCCATAGGAAATGGGTGCCCAAGGCCATGGGGGCGCAGGGAGGTGGGGAGAAGCCCCCCAGCCCTGAGGGCACCGCGGCACGGCGGCGCCGGGGGGACCGGGGCCGTTCGGCGGCGCTCAGGGCGCACGCGCAGAACGGGGGGAACGCCGTGTGAGCCTCACAGGCAGCAGCGCCTCAGGCCACCGCTCCCCCGCGACACAGCAG
>NW_005054546.1:648492-662144 GCF_000277835.1 Geospiza fortis | reverse complement strand
TTTTTTCAAAGCCCCCATCCTGTTTTTTCCCTGCCCCTGGGTCGGGGAGCGCTTGTAAAACGGGGTCACTGAGCAGGGGGCAGCAGTGGGACTCCCTCGGAGCTGGGGAGGTGGGGACCTGGCGCTCTGCACTCTGCCTCCCCGTGTTTGTTGTAAAAAGAAATCCTGGTGAAGGCAGCCGTGTGCAGTTCTTTAATGGAAATGACATTTAAGTTGACCTTGAGGTGTTTGGTGAAGATGGGGAGCTTTATAAAGATGAGACCTGGATCAGAAAAACTGCCTTTGTGACGAGGGATGCCGTAAGGAGGTCAAGGAGGAGCAGGCAGGACGCGGACCCGGCAGTGTGTATCATGTTCCTTGTCTTTATCCTCTCAGTTTTGTAGCAAGTGTTATCAGAAAATTAGAATATGCTGGACTGGATTCCTTACTTTTAAACAGCATATTAATAGTTTAGTCTTACCCCTGTATCCCAGGGGAGCAGCACGACTTTGTGTGATAGAGTGAAATTTGGGCTATAATGGAAAAAAACTTGTTGTACCATTGCCAGCTGCACACCTATCCAATTTCCCTGCATGTTATCACTTTCATTCCCCTGTCGTGTGATGTTTTACCTCTACAGGTCACATAGTGTCCAGGGAGGAAAAGACCCTTGGCATTTCAGACTTTTGGCCACAAATCTGAAAATAATTGTGAGCCTGTTGCAGCTCTGTTCTGTGACCATGCAAGTTGCTCCAGCTCCTTGTGCTGCTCCAGCTCACTCCTTGTGCTCCTTTACCTCCTCATGCCCCCATTTCTCAGGTTGCAAAGTAGGTCTGAGATTCTCCTCTCCCTGGAGGCAGGGCAGTGGAGCTTGCTGTGTTTCAGGAGTGCATCTTGAGGCCACCCAACCCCATGCTGGAATCAGGCCTGAGAGGAACAGTGGCAAAGCTGCTTCTTGGGATTGACTTGAGCTGCTGGTTCTCTGCTGGGCAGCCAGAGCTTGCCATTTGTGTTTTTACAGGACTAATTTAGACTCCTAGAAAAGTAGACCAACAATTGACAAGTGAGACGATGCTTGAAGTGCCTCAGTAGCCGGGAAGCTGTTTAAACTGTATTTCTGGAATGCTGTCATGGTGAAAAGATGTTCTGAGCTGTTGTGTTTTTTCTCCTCAGGGCGGGAGAGTGTGGAGTGAGTGGCAGCTCCTGTCCTGGCTCAGCAGCAGCCTGGCTCCCCCACGTGTCCCAGCAGTGCGCTATGAGCAGAGGCACTGGGCGAGGCAGAGGCTCCTGTCTCACCCAGCCAAGGCACCACTACCCCAGCACTAACCGAGGTCCTTTTAACCACCCTCGTACCCCACAAGAAACTAACCAGGAAAGCTTTTTACACCAGCGGTTGCTGGCAGAGCAGGACGCTGAAGTCTCTGTGTTGCAGGGACAGGGATCACACAAGGAGTGGCGCACCAGAGGCGGGCGAGCTGCGGCACCGGCTCCTGCAGGCAGAGGTCAGCCCGGCTCCGGCAGGGCTGCCGGCCGTAGCTTCTTCTCCAGCCAACATCCGCGGGTTGGGACTCTGCCTCGCTACTGCTCTCCGCAGCACCATCGGCAGGAGAGCTCCCGGAGAGAGTCTGACGCTGTGAGGCTCAATTTCCAGAGACTGTCTCTTGCTGGGCAAGACTATGAAGGAGAAATTCTGACTGTTTTCAGGCAGCTTGGGGAGGGGAGGACTTGCACGGCTCATGAGCTGGCACGTAAACTTAGAACTCAAAAGAAAGACGTCAACCGTGTTTTGTATAAACTCCTCAAAGAAGGCAAGTTGCACAAAGAGGGAGAGACACCACCACTGTGGAGAGTTGCCAGCCCTGGTTCAGGGAGAGATAGAAGCCCTACTGACCACAGTGCCACCTGCCCAAATCCAGCAAATTGTGAGAGCAGAGGAGGAGAGCGGAGCACGTTTGGCTTGGGAGACACAGAGATGGCTGAGACAAAGGAGAAAATCTGCAACTACTTGTTCAGTGTGGTGGAAACAACAGCTCTCAATCTTGCCAAGAACATTGGGTTTTCGAGAGCCAAGGATGTTAATGCATTTCTTAGTGCTCTGGAAAAGCTGGGGGATGTCCACAAGCAGAATGCAACTCCACCACGGTGGTCCCTGACAGACAGGAAACGTGAGAGGATGCAGATGAGGATGAAGGCCAGCACAATAATGCAGATGGCAGATGCCACACTTCCTGAGTCAGGTCTTCCCTCTTCCTTCATCCCTCCATGTCCCCCAGAGGTGACTGCAGCTTCACCAGCAGCAGTGAAAGAGGAAGAAGAAAGTGCAGAAAATGGGCAGCAGCCTTTGGGGCTGGCTGGTCAGGGCAATGTCAGTGACACAGAGGCAGATGCACCTGAGGACACTAAGCCTGACTTCTCCAGTTTGAGTAATTATGATAACTCAGAAAACAGCACGTGGACCACAGATGATATCCCAGATAATCTGAATGCTATCAGCAAGCAGCCTGATAAGTCAGAAGGCATCATGAATTCTCAGTCTTCCCCCAGTTATGCTGCCCAGTTTGAAACTGCTCTGCCATGTACACCTGTAGAGAAACTGATGGCTTGTCAGGAGAAGAACCCAGTGAGTGGCCTTACAGAATATTCCCAGTACACATGCCAACACTGTGATTTCGTCATGCTGGAGCAGAATGGACCCTCTCATGAGCCACGGTAAAAAAATGTCCTGCTTTTCTGAGCTCTTTTTCCATTAAATGATTTTACTTTAACTAAGTTCACCCACTCAACTGTCCTGAAGGCCCTGCTATTAATGTTTCTTTCATTTCAGAAGGATTAGCCTAGTTGATTCCTTGCATCAACTTAAAAAATAAAGCAAGGCTAAAATTTAACCCTAGGTAGCCCAGTCTTGGCATTCCTCATTCTGAGCAGAAGAGATGGGATTAATTTCTTCACTAGGTCCCATCTCAATTAGGTGCCTTCAATTTGACCATATAGGGGGGAACTGGTATTTCTAAGGTGCCTCTCAAGATGCTCTCCCCCTGGAAGTGGTGTAAAGGGAGCCCAGAACAAAGTGTTTGGGGGCAGGTGCCTTAAGTTAAACGAGGTGGCCCCACTCTGTACATTTCTGTGTTGTAGCAGCTCAGAGCCAATTCTCTGAGCTGAGCATGTGGCATGACACTGCAGTTGCCTAAGTCAGTCTCTGGAGTCCCTTGCAGAATCATGGCTGTTACTGAGCATAAGCAAGACCAAGAAAATCTCCATATGTGCCACACTGGAATATGTCAATAGATCTGCTAGACAGGAAAATTGGCCTAATTTCTAAAGATGGAGTCCCAGGGTTTTGTTATTTTGGGTTTTGGTTTTTTTTTAAGAATGGATCTGAATGGATTCAGCACCATAATCCCTCTCCAGATCTGCTTTGACCCACTCTTCTTGGAAGGAGATTTCCAGGGCTGGAGGATGGAAGATCAACTTGTTTGTTAGAGGTCGCAGGAATGGGGGAGGCAGAAATGTGAAAGGCAAGAGGTTTATGTGAGGCAGCACCTTTCTAAGATGGATGCCCTGGATAGCCACAGAGAATGCCAGAGGGAGGAGTGACCCCTGAATGGCCAGGTGCAAATGAAACAGTGCAGGCTGCTTTTGAGCTTTCTTATTCCTGGCCAGGAGCCACAACAGAGCTGCTGCCTGCATACAGCCATTACCTACTCCTGGCACCTGTGGTGGAACACAACAATTCATCCTGTTCCTTCAGAACAAAACATGGAGCTGCTCTGTTGTGAACAGCTCTGGAAACGTAATGATGCAGTGCTGCTCGTGTAGCCTTGGTATTTTTGTTTTCTGCTCATGGCAGCCTGGATTTACTCTCCCAGCTGGGAGCTGGCTGTTTCTTTTCCTTTGAATTCCAAGAGCAGCCTTGCTTGCTCTGAGCAGACCACACTTCCGCTTCTCAATGTGCCCATTTGGTTTTCTTTTTCGAAGGTTTAAGTTCCAGGTAGTGATCAACGGGCGCCGATTCCCACCAGCAGAAGCAGGGAGCAAAAAATTGGCTAAGCAGGAGGCAGCAGCTAATGCCATGAAGGTCCTGATAAGTGAAGTGGAGAATGGAAGGCAAGGTGGAATTAAATGTGAGGAGCCATTACCCTCCAACAGCTCGGAACCAGAGCTGGTGAGTTTTCTTTACTTTGTGGGGCTGCTCAAACACTATTGAGTCTGACACTGATTTCCTCCATCTTCTTGCTGTAGCCTTTGCAGCTAGAGCCAGAGCTGTCATCTGCAGCAGCTCCCCTCAACCTGCTTCCTGGGAAGCACCCTATCAGCATATTAATGGAGTATGGTCAAAAATCAGGGAACATCATTGAATTCCAGCTGCTCTCTCAGGAAGGCCCACCTCATGATCCTAGGTATGGCATATTCTTGTCAGCTTTGAGGGAGGGTGGAAACTCTTTCTTCACTGTCCTTCCCCTTCAGCTTGCTGCCCACATTCCTGCATTTGTCACTGACCTAGCTGAGTGCTTCTCTTAGCCAAGGATTCTGGGCATGGCTCCTCCAAGATACCTAGTTCCAGAAGGAGACCCAAAGCAGGGCCCTTTCTCAGAGAAAGGATGCTGTTTCTTCTACCAGAGAAGGAGGGGGTTCCAGTCCTGTACCTCTCCTGGAGGTGCTCTACTGGAAGTGTTTAGGGCCATCACAGTAGATTTCAGTTGAAGATAAATTGGAGATAACCCAGAAGGATTTACCTGAAAGTGGGACATGGGGATAATAACCAGATTTAGACACCTATGGTTAACACTTTTCATGTACTATAATGTCCTGTCAGGTTCAGCTACTGTGTGAAAATGGGTGACCAAATTTTCCCTGCTGTGGTAGGAAACAGCAAGAAGGGAGCAAAGCAAATGGCAGCAGAAGTTGCTGTGAAGATTCTTTCTGGAGAGTCTGTACCCCATGTCTTGCCTGAACAGGTATAAAGAGCTTTTTTATAAGACCCAAGTGTTTGGAATTGGGTGTTCCCCCCTTATATTTCCTGTTCTGCTGGATTTCACCCCACAAGGTCATGTGGGGCAGAGGTTTCCTGCTGCTCTTGGCCTGCACTAAATGCAGCTGCTCAGTGTTTAACAGTCTTCTCCTGTCTAACTCTGCTCTAGCCTGTTGTGAAGCCCCAAAGTGACCAGTCCATGCACAATATTGCCACTTCAGATGAATCCAAAGTGGTGAAAACGAAGGGTGTTGGGGAGCTCATCAAATATCTTAACGTCAATCCTGTCAGTGGCCTGCTGGAATACGCCCGTTCCAATGGGTTTGCTGCAGAGTTCAAACTCATTGACCAGTCAGGACCTCCCCATGACCCCAAGTAAGTAGCAGCATCTGGCTGAAGGAAGTTTTGTGCTGCTGCTGTTGTCCTAGAAAAAGGGCAGAAAGCTCAAAATAGCTGATGCCTTTTGAGATGGCAGCAGGGCTAGTTGCTGCCTTTGCCAAATCTCGTCCCTCTGATTCCCTCCTCTCTCCACTTTGAGAAATAAAAAAACCAAACTGTAATCCACAGGTTTCTTGGTTTGCTTGTAGGTTTGTCTATCAGGCAAAGGTTGGAGGCCGCTGGTTCCCAGCTGTAACTGCACACAGCAAGAAGCAGGGCAAGCAGGAGGCAGCTGATGCAGCTCTCAGAGTCCTGATTGGGGAATCAGAGAAGACCGAGCGCATGGAAGGGATGAGCATCACTGAGGTGAATCTTCTGCCAGAGCTGGGCTTGTGTTTGTAGTCCTGCCTGTCCCCCTCGTCTCAGTCCAGCCAAAAAATGCTTTCAAAATCAGCTGTGATCCCTTTGTTCTCTGCAGATGTTGATAACTTGATGTGGTTTTCCTGAAGTGGGTTAGATGTTTCCTCAGGGCACAGGCATACCCTCCTGTCCTACAGACCTCTGCTTTAGGGCTAAATTATTATCAGATTCTTCCACAAGCTACTAATATATGTTCCTGTGGTAAAGTAGGAACATGCTTATTTTTAATTGTATGACTTTTTTTATTACTTCTTCCAAATTTCTTTGTGCTGCATTAAAAATTGTGTGTCAGCTCAAAAAATTCATGCATCAGTTAAATGCAAAGCCCTGGTTATGTCAGGATGGCTGTCCCAAACTTGGGCTGATATAAATCACACTTAGAGCATTGTGAGGTCTGAAAAGCCTCATTCCAGGCAGCACAACTGGGCACAGCAGCTGGGGCTCTAAATAGCAAAGCCATCAGGGAGGATTTGTCAGTCAGCAGTGCTGGAGGAGATGGGTTGGTCTGTGCTGGAATGACTGTGCACTCTCCTCACAGGCAGCCAGAGAGGAGCAATTCCTCCAAAGCCAGGAACAGATTTCCTTGGCTCAATCTCTGCCAAATAGGCAGGTTGGTTTTGTTCCTTCTTGCTCAGGGTTTTCCCTGGCATTCTCAGGAGGCCATTCCTCAGCCCGTGTTGTTTGCTGCTGTCTCTGATGTGGCTAAAGCAGAGCTCAAAGCCTTGGATGAGCTCTATTTCTCTTTCCCAGAAATACCTAAAAGAACTTCACCCACCCCTTGACACAGCACTGCCCAAAGTTCAGAGTTTTATGTGTACTGCCTTCTGCTTGGAAAGCTGTGAAATAGGAGTTTCCTTGAGCCAGGTCTCATAAGCTCTTGGAGATCTATTTCACACCCGAGATAGCTCAGCTACTTTAAAAGGCATAAAATCAACAAAATGGCTTCTGTGGCAGTGCTGGAAACAAAAGGGTTTTAATAAAAAGCAAAATAACAAACTCTTTACAGAGAAAAGCCAATCCAAGTGCAAGAGGCCCTGCTGCCCCTAGTAAAGCACCTCACAAAACCAATTAGTTTCTTTATTCTCTTCTTTTTCTAGTAGATTGCTTAGGCAGGACTTTTTTGCTTCTGTCCAATTAGCTATCCTTAAGTTTGAAGTGAAGTCCCCCAGGTCCTATGAGATGTCTTTTTCACCTAAATGAAGAAAAAAACTTCTGGGCTTATTTCCTTTTGAAGGAGACAAAAGATAGTTTTGTCACTCCTTCAACAAAGAGCACATTTCTACAAAGCTGTGCTGCAGGTTAGCTCACTCTTGAGTGTGGTCACCAAAAAATTGTTGTGGTGTTGCTGTGAGGGTCCCCAGGATGAGGTGAGAGATGAGAATTGACTCCCAAGTTCTCAGAAGGCTGATTTATTATTTTATGATACTGTATTATATTAAAAGAAAATTATATACTAAAATGATACTAAAGAAAGAGAAAGAAGACATCAGAAGGCTAGAAAAGAATGATAATAAAAATCTGTGACTGACCAGAGTCCCAACACAGCTGGACTGGGATTGGTCATTAATTAAAACTATTCACATGCTGGGTAAACAGTTCTCCAAATCACATTCCAGAGGAGCAAAACATGGAGAAGCTGAAGCTTCTCATCTTGCCAGGAGAAGAAATCCTGGCAAAGGGATTTTTCATAAAATACCACAGTGACACTTGAGCTGTGTGGTGTGACCTGCTCACACACATGTCCTGTGCTGTTGTCCTGTCCCAGCTCCCTGTGAGTGGCAGCACCCTGCACGACCAGCTGGCCATGCTGAGCCACCAGCGCTTCAACTCGCTCACAGCTCGCCTCCAGCACAGCCTGCTGGGCCGCAAGATCCTGGCTGCCATCATCATGAGGAGAGGAGATCAGGGCCTGGGAGTGGTGGTCAGCATTGGAACAGGTATGAGCAGCTTCTTCAGCACACTCTGAGCTCCCTTCCATGCTTGGTTTCCCTGTCAGCCATGGCTCAGGAATGGGTGTTGCTGTAGGCTTCCTCAGAGAGGGAACAGAACGTTCCCAGGGCTCACATGGTGTCATGAGTGATCTGGTTAGAGAGAGAGAGAACAAAGCAAATGTGCCTGCAGCTATATTGCTCTTAATCTTTGCTTGCATTGCTGTGTCCTGCTCTGTGCATCAGAGCATGGGTTCCTTATGTGCCAGAGCACACAATCCCCCAGTTTCTCCCAGCTGCACGTACCTTATCTCCCTCCCTGCTTTGCTGCCAGGCTTCTACCTGGAGTGATGGGCTGAAAAACCCTCAGGAAGGTACAGTCCCCCAAAACTCATGGCAGTTTAAGTCTGTCTGTCCCTAAAGTGGTGTCCCTTTATTTTCTTAACTATAGAATTTGCAGGGAAATCCCCAACGAGGGGAGAGAATGATGAGAAGGATTCCGTCTTATCAGAAGGCTAATTATTATACTGTATTACATTATATTACATTACATCTAAACTGAATCTGCCAAGCACTCAACTCTGCACACAACTGCACAGAATCTCATGACAGTCAGCCTGACACACACACACACATGCTTGGCCCTGATAGGCCAAGGAAACAAAACACCATCACTCTGGGGAAACAATCTCCATATTGCATTCTACTTTGGCACAACACAGGCACAGCAAATAAGATCAGAATTGTTTTTCCTTTCTCTGAGGTTCAGAGAAAGTGAATCTCAGAAATATTCTTGGGAAGAATTGTGCCTTGCTTTTCTCTGTGAAGAAAAATGTGGCAACACTTAACTGCTTGTGGTAGTGATTTAATAGGCAGGGTGCTCATGCTGGTGCTGCTGGTCAAGAGCCCAAAGAAATAAGACTGCCTCCCTCTGTCTCTGAAGCCAGCTTGACTTTGATACCTGCCCTATTATTTAATTCTTTCTTTGTTTGTTTCAGGTAATCGATGTGTGAAAGGAGAAGAGCTAAGCTTGAAGGGGGAGACAGTAAATGACTGTCATGCAGAAATCATTTCTCGAAGAGGCTTTGTGAGGTGAGAAAAGGGGAAACTCAAAAGGAAAAGGAGAGTGGCCTGCCAGGAGCTGCTCTCCCATTCTGGAAGGGTGTAGCTGAAACACACCCCTAGATTTTTGCTGTGCTGAGAGATGCTGTGAGCCTCAGACCCTGTTTACTCGTGTGTTGTTGAATAGAGGGAAGTAATTTCTGATAAGAAGGGGCCACACCTGAATGATGCCCAAATAAGAACTGAATGGGAGACTTGCCAGGAGCCCAAGGGCTGCATCTGATGTACTCAATATCAAGAGGGGGCTCTCCAGCCTGAGCACAGCTCCTGCCACACCAAGCCACTGCAGGCCTGGTCTCCTGGCCTTTCTGGGTCTGGGTGTAGAGGGATTCATGAAAACATGCTGCATTTGTTTGCTTTGATAATTAACTTGTTTTTCAGAAGCTGAAAAGGGTTTTCCCAACTAAACTACACAATTTTCCTCTTCCTCTCCTCTTGCCCTCCCACATTCACTGTGGCACTTTTTAGTTTTTGAAACCTAAAGTGAGATGAAGCTGGACTGCTTAGTTAACATCTGTCCTTCAGTTATGAACAAAAAAAATCAGCTGCTTCCTGCAAGCCTTTGTGTGCTGCCACTGTGCTCTGCATTCCTCAGCAAGGGAAAGTGTTGAGGGCAGGTCCCTGGGAAGTGATGAATCAGGACTGCATCTTGCTTACTGTCTGTTTTCAGCTGTTAATCTTGACAGCAGTGGCTGCTCTGGCACAGCAGAGTGAACTCTGCCTCTCCTTGCAAGCTCAGTCCCTGCACAGCTCTGCTCAAGGACTGTCTGGGAGGCTGCAGTTTTTCTTTAGTCCTTGACACGATGTTGGAGACCTCAGGGTTTTCCCTGGTCAGAATCAGCCATAAAAGATCCATCAGTGTAAACAGATCATGGGCTCCTTCTAATACCACTTGAATTCAGCTGCCTGCAGGGTTATTTACTTTTAATGCAAACTTGCTGCTGACTAAAGGTGCTGGTTAACAACCTTGAAGTCTTCTTCACACTGGGATCAGATGCATGAGAGCAGCACCTGGACAGGGTACTGCTTTTCTACTGCTTGTCCTCTGCATGGCAGAAAATCTGCTGGATTTTTTGCCCTTTTCTTGTGCATCAAGCGTTTTTTGTTGGCTTCCCAGGCATCCTCAGCCACAGCTCCTGGTCTCTGCTCTTCCATGTGACAGGAATGGGTGATGTGGGACCCCGCCTGTCAGTTGAAGCACTTGTTGTCTGAGAAGCAGAGCAGCCTTTTGACAGGATGGTGTTTTTTTCAGGTTTCTTTACAGTGAGCTCCTGAAGTATGACCCATCTAATCCTTCCTCTGTAGAAGAGAGCATTTTTGAGCAAGCAGGAGGACAGAAACTCAAAATAAAGAGCAGTGTTACCTTCCACCTCTACGTCAGGTTGGTGAGGGGGGTTGAATGACTGGTGTCAGCAGCACTGTCATGCCCCTGGCCCTGGCTGTTTCCTTTACAGTCAGGGCTAAGCAGGGAGGGTTTGTTTTCTAGCACAGCACCGTGTGGGGATGGAGCACTCTTTGATAAATCCTGCAGCGATCAGGCAAACGAGATGGGACCACCCCAACATCAGCCGCTCTTTGAGAACCCCAAGCAAGGCAAGCTACGGACCAAGGTGGAGAACGGTGAGTGCAATCACTCCCTGCACCATGGGGTGGCTTCAGTCCTCTCCTGGGAGCCTTTCAGGTGCTCCAGAGCTTCCTTACCCCTCTCTATGTGCTGTTGTGGGATTTGAAGCATTCAGGAACCAAAAGAGGTAGATGGAAGGCTTTAGAGAGTCCCTTTCCCCTTCCCAGCCCTGCCTATTGCACTGCCATGCTTGTGAATTTTAATGCAAAGCTCAGATCTAGGTCTGTGTCCTGCCTTTCAAGCAAAGTTCTATTCTGCTTCAGCCATGTTGAAAATTATTCATCAGTACCCAATACTGAATGCCAGATTCTTCCCTGAACCTGGTGTCAGACTCTGGGTTATCCAGAAGTTTCTTGAGCAGTTGCTGATGGGGTTTTGATTTATTGAATATCTGACACTATACAGAAAAGCTTTTTCCTTCTCTTGTGCAGGGGAAGGCACCATTCCTGTGGAGTCAAGTGACATTGTGCCCACGTGGGACGGGATCCAGCACGGGGAGCGCTTACGGACCATGTCCTGCAGTGACAAAATCTTACGCTGGAATGTGCTGGGCTTGCAAGGGGCATTGCTGTCACACTTCCTGGAGCCAGTTTATCTCCACTCTCTTACACTCGGTGAGAAACCCTCTGTCCTCTCGGGGTAAAACTAGGCTGCAGTGCCAGCTCATCTGATGGCAGAGTTGGTTTGTGGAGGGTGTAAGAGTAACAGATTGAAATGTCTTTCTTGGCAGAGCTGTTTGAAAATGCAAAGGGAGTCTATGGATTTTGGGCTGTGGGTATAGTCAGTGTCTGCAAAGTTCTGGATTTTTAGGAGGCACATGTGATCTAGGAGAGTGAGACAAAGCCTGCGTGTTTGTGTCTTGAGTGAGAAGTGTTGTAGTCTGAAGACTGTTGTCTTACACACCCAGGATACACATAGCTGTGCTGATCCACATGCTGTGAGCTTTTAGGAGTCTGTGAGCAGTGCTGCAGTTTTTGGGGTTTGGCCACTCCATCACCTGTGCCATCCTGTTTCCTCACACCTTCACCTCTGTCTCCACAGGTTATTTGTACAGCCAGGGTCACTTGACCCGTGCCATCTGCTGCCGCATGGAGAGGGATGGGAGCACACTGAAGGAAAAGCTCCAGGCTCCATATCACATCAACCACCCTGAGGTACTGCAGCTGTGGCACTTCTTCATGTTTGTCACCCTCTCCTTTGCCTGGGTGTTTGGGGGTCCCTGAGGTGCTCTGCAGGGAGGGTCATTGTGCAGCAGGGGCAAGAATTAGTGACCAGAAGCACAGAATCACACAATCAAGGGATATCCTGAGTTGGAAGGGACCCACAATGGTCTAACCCACATCAGGTTTAGCTCCTGGCCCTACACAGGACAACCCCAAGAACCTGCCCTCTTTGTGTCACTGCACAGTTTGGGGGTTACTAGCAATGTCTTAGGCTGGAAAAAAGGACACTAAAGTTGCCTCTCTAGCCTTCAACTCAGTAAGAACCTTTTCCTTGTGGCTCTCTGGAAAGTTTGGGATGAGCTAGAACTGTGAGGGATGAAAGGGGCAAGAGACTGAGGCAGCAGGACCAGGTTAAGCTTCCTTCCTGTGCAGGTTGGGCGAGTCAGCGTGTACGACTCTGCAAGGCAGACAGGCAAGACCAAGGAGTCATCAGTGAACTGGTGTCTTGCTGATGAAGGCGAAGTGGAAATCTTGGATGGCACCAAAGGGAAAGTAGATGGGTAAGAGGAGCCTTTCCTGACACTGCCTTTTCCTGACACTGCCTGGGGGAAGGGGGGCAGCTCTGAGCTGGGGAGTACACTCTGCACTGTTACAGCACTCTATGTATTGAATATTTTTGCCCCCAGTGAGGGGGAGAGAATTATGCACCTAACTCTACCTTATCAGAAGGCTAATTAATTACTTTATTATAGTATATTATTCTATACTATATTATAATACCTTGCATCTAAACTGAATCTGCCAAGCACTCAACTGCGCAGAATCTCGTGACTGTCAGCCAACAGTCCCAACATACACACACACACACACACACACACCTGGCCCTGATAGGCCAAGAAAATAAAACACCATCACTTTGGGTAAACAGTCTCCATATTGCATTCTACTTTGGCACAACGCAGCACAGCAAATAAGATAAGAATTGTTTTTTCTTTCTCTGAGGTTTGGAGAATGTGAAACCCAGAAATATTCTTGGGTAGAACTGTGCCTTGCTTTTCTCTGTGAAGAGAAATGTGGCGACACCGTACGCCTGGGGAGGGTTGGATAGAGGAATTTTAAACAGATATAAGCAAGCACTCCTGAAGGAAAACAAAATGTTGCCCCCCTGGACCCTACCAGTGAGCCCTGCCAAGCCCAGAGCTCCTCCACCATGGGATTTTCACTGAGCCCCCTGCTTCTCTTGGCTCTTCTCAGTATCCTGTCCCTCATAACTGTCATTGTCTTCCTTCCCAGTGTGAAGCTGGAGGTGTCTCGTGTGTCCAAGAGGAAAATGTTCACCCTGTTCCAGCAGCTCTGTGCAAAGAACAACCGCAAAGACCTGCAGGGTTTCTCTGTGTACTCGGATGCCAAGGAGGCAGCCACAGCTTACCAGGCAGCCAAGCAGAGCTTCTTCAGCACGCTGGAAGAGCTGGGCTATGGCAGCTGGATCCGCAAACCCCAAGAGGAAGAAAATTTCTCTGTCCTTGATGTGTAAGGAAGCACTCTGCAAGGACTGGGGGATGAATGTGCACAGGCTGTGCTCATCCTTCTCTCACCACGTTTTTGGAGTGGAATCAGGACTGTGCAGCGGTTTCCTCGTAGGCCTGGCTGCCTTGTCACTGTCACTCAGACCCTGTGTTTTTAAAATGTGCATGTAAATGATTCTCCTGTTTTTTAAAGCAAGGGCAGGCTCAGTCCCCATTTGCTTTTTTTATAGTTTTGTCCCCCCCTTTATTGTTTTTTAAAGAAGGCACGAGAAACCAGAGGAATTTTCAAGACTGTGAGCTTGAAACCTTTGGACCATGTACTGCAGATCCCTCTGGCAGGTTTTGAGGCAAATTTTCTCCTTTGAGATTAAAAAAAAAAAAAAAACAGACTGTTTGACTGGTTTTCTGTGTCTCTGTTGGAAGATGACTGGCGGCCCAGCCAAGCTGGGACGTGGGACTGGCTTCTGCAATGTGCAACCATAGGGCCAGCATAACATTCTGCATTAATAACAAAGAAGAAAGTTGCAGAATTGTTGGCCATGG
>NW_005054546.1:648182-648482 GCF_000277835.1 Geospiza fortis | reverse complement strand
TCCTGCTGAGGTGCAGAGGGGGCTGTGGTGGGGTTTGGAGAGGGACAGAGATGAGTTAGTGTTTGCTGAATGATGAAAGGAGCCAGGTGGAGTTTGGAATTGAGCCTCAGCTCTAGCACAGGGCTCATTGGGGCTGGGCTCTGAAGTGCTGGGGCAGGGCCCTCCCAGCTCCTTCCCTCACTGCTAGCTCTGGGACAGGATGGGTGTCCTGTCTCCAGTCTCTGGACCCCAGTGGTGGCTGCAGGCCCTGTCCTGTGTCTGTCTGAGCTGAGCCACATCCCAGAGCTGCTGGTGGAAGGT
>NW_005054546.1:645837-648081 GCF_000277835.1 Geospiza fortis | reverse complement strand
TTTTTTCATATCAGACAGAGACCAAAGACCTGTTGGCATGGAAGTACAGCCCAAAGTGAGGAGCCCAAGGCTGGGAGCAAGACCCCAGCTCTGGCTGTGGCTCTCCACAGGACAGCCAGGCTGGGGCCAAGCAGGGTCACCACTGTCACATTTTCACCCTGCCTGCAGCTGCCCCTGGGCATGCACTGCCACGCAGAGCTGTCAGGGGAAGGAACTGCCTTGGCAGCCAGCCCAGAGCGGGGCTGGGAGCTCCTCTGTCTGCAGCTGCAGGGAGCTGTGCCTGACGCTATGGGGGCTCCTGCTGTGCTCACACTCTCACAGTACTGATTGATCTCCAGTCCCCACTGGGGTGCAGCAGGACCCCAAATCCTGCACTCACTGAGGTTGGACCAACAGCAGAGTTGGCACAGAGGTGGGATGAACTGGAACAAGTCCCTGCCATGGGGCTGCTTTAGGAGCAAAGCTCCCAACATTTAGGTATTGGGGTGCACCCCTGAGCTCCAGGAGCAGCAGCTGCAGCAGCTGGGATTTCTCTGGCTGCGTGAAGTGCTGGGATTTAAATTAATTTCTAGCGTGCAGCTTCCCCTGGCCCTGTGTGTTGCCAGGCCCCGCCACCACCACTCCCCCCAGCCCCAGGGATTAGTGGTATTTATAGCAAACACTCCATCTCAGTTTTCCCCAACGAGGCCAATTCCTGGTGGCCAAGGGAGTGCAGGCAGTGCTGCTGGCCATGGTGTCAAGCCTGGTGACCCACACTGGGGCCCAGTTGCCAGCAGCTCCCAGCTTGGCTTGATTAATTGTGTTTTCCTTTTCCTTGTGCAACTCATCTTGTGTCTGCTCTTGGCTCCAGCACGCTGAGCCTGGAGTGGAACAGAAGAAGATGGAGCTGGAGCAGCCCCTGGCACTTGCTGCCCTCGCCCTGCCTGCAGGTAGGACCTAAAAATAGCCTCTTCCTGCTTGGTCCATGTGTTCACCTCAGAGCCAGAGCTGAGCAGCTCTGTCCTCCCCACGCCTCTGCTCCTGCTCTGTCATCTCCTGGGAGCCCCAGAGCTGGCACAGGGGCTGGCAGCACCAGGCTGGAGCCAGGGGCTGCCCACTGGGGCTGGGGCTCTGGCCCTACACGGCCTCAGAGGAGATGCAGTGAGTGACTGGTGCTGCCAGGAGCAGAGCAGAGAGCTGAGCATGTCCCCGTGGATCGGGTTTCACGCTCCTATGCTCTCTGCCTCGGTAGCTGGGATTTTCCTCTCACAGAGATGATGCCTTGCTACCCTCTTACCTTGGTCACAGGCAGCCAGAGTCACCCCAGCCCTGGCTGCATCCTGCTCTCTCAGCCTGCAGAGCACAGTGTAGGATGAAATGACACCACATGGAACCAGCCCGGTCCTGTGGGAGTATTTATTGGTTTGCAGGGGCTGCCCGAGCCCAGTACGCATCTCTGGCCCTGGGACTGGCCATTCCCCATGCTATTTGGAGGTGGGCGTGCCCTGGCCGAGCTGCAGCAGGGAGTTGGTGGTGTAGTTCTGGAAGAGGGGCTGCAGGAACATGCCAATGGTGCCAAAGACACAGACGAAGACGAAGATCCATAGGAAGAGGCGGTCGATGACCATGGCCACGTACTTCCAGTCCTCGCTCACCTGCATGGGGCCAGGAAAAATGCTGGGTCAGCCTGGGGCCTTGGGTATTGCCTGGCACTGCCCCGACTGGGGATTTGTATATCTCAGAGCCTGGAATCTGCTCCCTCAGCACTGTGGCTCCTGGGGCTGCCTGCCAGCCTGCCGTGGGCCTCATGGGGCTCACTCCCCCTGCTGTCACCCGCACCGCTGAGCCCAGGAAACATTTCCCCAGTGAGCAGAGCTGGGAGGGGGAACTCTGCAGAATCTGCAGCCTGACTGCCATGCAGGGCCAGGCCTGCTGGGAGCCTCCTGTGTTTCCAGAGCAGCTGCTTCAGCCTGGGACTGCAGTGCTGGGTCAAGGATCAGTGAGCATGGGGTTAGGCAGGGACCCCCTTTGTGCTTGTGCAGCCACTCCCTGTGGTGCAGCCATGACCCAGAACACCCTCTGCACCCCCAGCTCTGCCCACTCCCAGATTCCCACCTCGACTTACGCTCTGATCGTCGTCCTCGCTGCGCATGTGGTCGGCGATGAAGCGCACGCCGTCCACCGCCTCCTCCAGCCCGCAGCCGCAGCCCGCCCCGGGGCCCGCCGCCTGGCCCTGCCGCTCCCCGTAACCGTTGAGCCCCTCGG
>NW_005054546.1:644171-645725 GCF_000277835.1 Geospiza fortis | reverse complement strand
GCAGCTCTGCCGCGGCTGCTTCATGAAGAGCAGAGCCTGGAGCTTGTGCAGGAAGAGGGTGCGGACCCAGGGCGGCATGGTGTGCGTGGTGGGCGAGCGGTGGTGCACGTTGAGGACGCAGACGCTGGTGACGATGGAGAAGGTCACCAGCACCATGGTGAACATGAGGTACTTGCCCACCAGTGGTACGTCCAGTGAGGTGGGTGGCACGATCTTGGAGATGAGCAGGAGGAAGACGGTGAGGGCGAGCAGGACAGAGATGCAGAGCGTCATCTTCTCGCCACAGTCGGACGGGAGGTAAAACACGAGGATGGCCAGGGAGGTAATGAGGATGCAGGGGATGATGAGGTTGATGGTGTAGAAGAGCGGCTTACGCCGGATGATGAAGTCGTACGTGATGTCCACGTAGGTGGAGTCGTCAGGGTTCTCATTGCGCCGCCCCGGCAGCGCCACGATGTCCCACTCGCCGCTGGGGGTGAAGTCATCCAGGCTGGCCACCTCGCTCTTCAGCACCAGGTCGATCTCAGTGCGGTCGTAGGTCCAGGAACGGAACTTCATGGTGCAGTTCTGCTGGTCGAAGGGGAAGTGCTTCACCTCGATCTTGCAGGCGCTCTTGTAGATGGCAGGTGGCAGCCAGAAGATGCTGCCATCGTAGGAGATCACCGCGTTGGAGTAAAAGGAGACCTCGTACATCCCATCGGCGCTGGGGTGAAGAGAGCTGCTGTCAGTCCTGCTGTCGTCAGCCCCAGCAGTACAACGTGGCCCCCTGCCCTAGGTGGGGCTGGGGAACACATAGCCCCCCCAGAAATGACCTACTTGTTGTAGAGCACCACATCAGGCAGCCAGATGTGCTTGGAGGGCAAGCGGACCTTCTTCATGTTGTCAAAGTCCTCAGGCTTCCACGTGAGGCGATAGTCCTCCCACTCCTGAGGAGAGGTGGGATCAGCCCAGCCCAGCCACAGGATGGGCAAGGGGCTGGCTCAGGACAGGGGGGACACAGGGGTCCCACACAGGCTTTATGGAGGGCTATAACAGGGCAGGGTAGGTATTAGGGTCCCACACAGGATGTATGGGATAGGGATGGGTCTCAAGGCAGAGGCAGGGTGGACATAGGGGTCTCAGGGCCACGTCAGAGTCCAGGGTGCCCACCTGGGTCAGCCAGACATTCGTGGTCATGATCTGCTCCCGCTCGTGCTGCAGAGAGAGAGAAGGGCCAGTCACCCAGGGTGCTGGGAGGGTTTGGGGCCCCTCGCTTGCCCAGGAGGTTGGGGAGCAGAGTCCTGGCCAACTCACCACGCTGATGAGCTGCGCCAGCGACACCATCAGCTGCACGGTCACCAGCTCCGAGCCATTGGTCGCCGGCCGGATCAGCTTGTTATAGCGAGCAGGGTCCAGCAGGTACTCAACCAGCCGCTCCTCCGTGTCCGTGCCCAGGCTCCCTGGGGCATGGCCGAGCCTGAGCCCCGTGGTGCCGGGCAGGGCCCCCACGAGGCTCCGGGGACCCCCCGGGATAGAGCCTGTACCCGGTGTGGGGCTCTGTGCCTGTCAGGCCCA
>NW_005054546.1:640934-641886 GCF_000277835.1 Geospiza fortis | reverse complement strand
GTTTGAGGGTGTCCCGGGGGGCCTGATCTCCCTGGAGAAGAGGAACCTGCGGCAGCAGCGGCAGCTCCTCCTCCCTGCTCTGGCCCATCCGCACCGGTGTTTGAGGGATCCCGGTGCTGGTGTGCTGGTGCCCTCTTTGATCACAAGTTAGAGCTGGTTTGTGTCTGCAGACGAGGAGGGCTGGCAGAGCTTGGATGGCCCCTGGTGTAGAGTCTGAATGGGACTAACAACCAGAATTTCCTGGAGGGGCATGTTGGGAGTTTTGCCAGAGGTTTTGTCCTGGATTAAAGGAGCCTGGTTGGCCTCTCCTCTGCGTGGGTGCTGCCAGCTTCTTCTGTAACTGCTGGTGCAAAGCTGTGAGGGCAGTAACCCATGGGACACCCTCAGTGTCCTGCCTCTACTGCCTTCCATCCCCAGTGGCCCCACGGCCAGGGCACACAGCCCAGAGCCAGCCCAGCATGGTCACAGCAGGGCTTTGTGCTGCCCTCAGCCCCAGGTTTATGTTGGAGGGTGGATCAGTCACCTGTGGCCTGATCTCTGTGGCACAGAGGGATCTTCAGCCCTCACCCTGTCTGGCTCACTGCTCTGTGCACCACAATGGCCTCCATCCCACCAGCACCCCCTTCTCCATCCCACCAACACCCCCTTCTCCCCCTGTCCAGGAGTCTTATCCAGCTGTTCCCCCCATATGGTCTGTGGAGTCAGACGATCCCAACCTGGCAGCTATCCTGGAGAGGCTGGTGGAAGTCAGGAAAGGAAACACCTTGGTGAGATGTGCTCTGCTGCCCGGGGCAGGGGAGGGCTGGCCCCTCTGGGGGGTAACTCCCTGCTTACGTGTCCCCAGCTGCCTCAAGTGGGGGTTGCCTCTGGTCTCCTAAAGGTTCCAGATATTTGGGATGAGCTTCTCTGACATCATTTGGTGCCAGGGTGGGATTTTGCACCCGGATTCCTG
>NW_005054546.1:631771-640797 GCF_000277835.1 Geospiza fortis | reverse complement strand
CTGCTGCTTGGAGCAGGAGGGAGCAGCCCTGGGGCCTTTGCTGCTGGGCACAGAGCTCCCCACACCTTGCTGACCCTCTGTTCCCTGGACAGCTTTTGCAGCACCTGAAGCGAATAATCTCTGACCTGTGCAAACTCTACAACCTCCCCCAACATCCAGATGTTGAAATGCTGGACCAGCCTCTGCCGGCAGAACAGGTAAGTGGCTCAGGAAAAGGCTCCCAGAGCTCAGAAAACAAGTTACACGTTCCCTGATGTTTGCTCTGGAGGCTTCTGGGGTTACCAGAGGAGGAACACAGTGGGTGAGAGGTTGGATTCCTGTCCTGGGTGATGCCAGCCTGCCCTGCTGGGCCTTGGTGCTGTTTTCTGTAAAGGCTCTCAGCTGCTCTTTGCTTTTAATTTGGTTCTGCTTGTTCATCCCTGTTTGACCTCACCTTGGAAGCGTCTGGGAAGGCAGGAGAGCATTTTCCCAGGATGCTGACCACACAATGCCCATCTCTATCCTCTCCACAGAGCACCCAGGAAGAGGTGTCCTCTGAAGAGGAAGATGAAGAAATGCCAGAGGTAAGTGCCACCTTAGTGTGTGAGGAGCTGAGCACAGGCAGAAGGGTGCTGAAAGGTGTGAGGGCACAGGGGTCTTGCTTGGGAAAAGCTCGTGGCCACCAGACAGGGAAGTTTGGACCAAAGGCTGGATAATTCTGGGCATTTTGATGCTGAGGATTCTGAGGCACAGCTGGGCTCCACATATTCACAAACCCCAGGAGAGCACTGTAGCCACATTTTTCTTCACAGAGAAAAGCAAGGCAAGAATTCTTCCCAAGAATATTTCTGGTTTTCACATTCTCTGAACCTCAGAGAAAGAAAAAAACAATTCTTATCTCATTTACTGCTCCTGTGTTGTTCACAAGTGGAATGCATGGTGGAAGATTGTTTACCTGAAGGGAATTGATAACTGGGTTCTGGTGTGAGTGTTTTGATTCACTGACCAGTTGAATCCAGGTGTGTGTGTGTGGGGACTGTTGGCTGACAGTCACGAGATTCTCTGCAGTTGAATGCTGGGCAGATTCAGTTTAGATGTAATGTAATATAGCATAGAATAATATAGTATAATAAAGTAATTAATTAGCTTTTTGATAAGTTGGAGTTCTCCTCATCCTTCCTTTCCTTCACTGGGGGCAGAGATATCCACTATAGAGCATAGAGGCTCTATAGAATAATATAGTATAGAATAATATAGTATAATAAAGTAATTAATTAGCTTTTTGATAAGATGGAGTCGTCCTCATCCTTCCTCTCCTTCACTGGGGGCAGAGATATCCTCTATAGAGCGCAGAGCTGAGCATGGCCATGTAGCCATGGCCTCCAGAGGCATGTGGATGAGCTGTGAGCAGAGCTGCTTGGGCAGTACGTGCTGTTCTCTAAATCCTGAAATTCCTGCAGGAGAGATGCATTTCTGGGTTGCTGTTGCTGGCAGGGAAATCTCTGTTGCACGGAACTCCCACAGAGAGGATGAGGTCAGGTGGCTGAGTGTGCAAGTGAGCTAATTGCCAGCAGTGGTGGAGGCAACCACACTTCACTGCAAGCTGAGGGCACCTTGCTGCACAACCCACAGGCTCTGGTTGTTTGGTTTGCAGTTTAGAGATCTGTGGAAGTGGGTGGAATAATCTTGAATCTCCATGGTGACGTTTAGCAATGCCTCAGACACGAGAACAGCACGGGCACTGAGTCAGCAGTGCCGTGGAGCCTGGGGGCAGGTCACTGAGCAGCAGCACCCCAGCACTTGGGGGGCTTTGGCAAAGTTAATTGCTTGCTAAATTAAGGCTGGGCTTTGCCACTGTCCACGGGGAAAAGGGGGAGGGTTAAACTGCCACCAGCATAACCTTGTGAATCTGCAAATCTGCAGCTTTATGGCAAATCAGAATCTGCAAGGCCTCCACTCCTCTGGGCTGGAAAAATGAATCCCGAGGAGCTGAGCATTCCCCTTGTGCTTTTTGCTAATGCCAGGCGTTGTGGAGGGAGAATGCTCATGTAGAGCAAAGGTTTTGTGCTGAGCAGTGGGATTTGTTCAGCTGTGTGGAGGAGTGAAGCAGCAGAACTGTGCCCTGGCACACAGATTTATTATGCAGGTTAATCTACTCGAGGGATTTTCTAGGAGGATCTGTTTTCCTGTGTGAGTCTAAAAATGTCCCAGCCCTTCCAAAAACATTGCTCAGTAGCCAGGACCAGCCCAGAGAGGCCAGAGTAAACTCTTGTTCAGAGGATTTAGTGCCAGAGCTGGAGCTGTGCATGCCCACAACCATTTCCAGGCAGCTGAACCCTGAGTGCATGGGGAGAGATTTCTGTAGTGGGCCCAGATGGCTGCAACTGTTTTTTCCCATCTGGGGCTTGCTCTAGCACATGTTATTTTGGGAAACAGTGGGGGCCAAAGGCTTTTCTGGGGTCAGGTACCACACTTGGGATGTGCTGAGCTGATCTACAGAGAGATCTGCTGTGAAATCCCCACTCTTGCTGAGGGAATAACGTCCCATGTAGCTGGATTTGGGTGCAGGGGTCTGGTCTGTTCTTCTTGTGGTGCTGATGACCTCTGCAGGGCTCTGTTCTTGTCGTGGTGCTGGTGCCCTGTGTCCCTGTGGGGGTTTGCTGGCCCAGGGGGCCTGGCAGCTCTGTGCCAAGGGGCTGTGCTTTGTTCCAGCCACCTACCAGTGTGGCACAAGCTGCTGAAGCCACAGGTGTGCCAACGTCCAGGGTCATGGTTACCTGGGGCTCGCTGAGGACTGAGAGATTAATGGGTTGTTATAAACAGGGGAGAATCCAGCAAACAAAGAGCTCACATGAGTTGAGTGCCCAGAGCTTGTGTCTTACACTCTATTTGTGCCTCAGATCAGGAGCTGGGACTTCCTGAGGTGAAGAAGTTGCACTAGGAATCCCTCCTGGGTGAGGGCAGCTCAGCACTCAGAGCAGGGAGGAACAAAGACACATCTCTTTGAGCTTTCCTCTTCCCTTCCCAGGACACTGAGGACTTGGACCACTATGAGATGAAAGAGGAAGAGCCAGCAGATGGGAGAAAGACAGAGGATGAAGGCATTGGCAAAGAAAACCTGGCCATTTTAGAGAAAATAAAAAAGAACCAGAGGCAAGATTACTTAAATGTACGTGTCGCCCAGTGGGCAGGTGGGCTGGGGAAGCAGAGGGACTCAAGGGCAAGAGTGATGGTGGCCCTTGCCAGCCCTCCAGCCCTAAATCAGAGGGTCCCCAGCCAAAGGTACAGCAGTACCAGTTCTCCAGGGCTGATGGGGCTGAAGCAGTGGAGTCTGTGAACTGCCTCTGCAGCTCAGGGAGGGCACTGGGTGACCCCAGGGGCATTGGTGCCTCATGGGGCAGTCCTGCAGCAAGATCTGGGGCTGCCTTCTGCCCCAGGAGCTGTGCCCCTACGATCACCTGAGACTGTGGAGGTGGATTGTGCTTTTGTACCCCTGGGCTGAGATTCTAAGACAGTAGAGAGGACACAGAGGTGTTTCTGCTACAGCTGTGCTGCCTGAAGTGACGTATTTGGGGCTGAGAGGTGCCAGGCAGGATAGAGTCTGGTCTAGAGGCTGGACTGAGTTGTAGCTCAGGTGTTGAGCTCATAGAGCAGTAGCCATGGTTGGGTGCAGCATAACAATGCAACTTTCCCCTCCCTGTTCCTTGCAGGGTGCAGTGTCTGGGTCTGTGCAGGCCACTGACCGGCTAATGAAGGAGCTCAGGGATATTTACCGATCACCAAGTTTCAAGGGCGGTGAGTGCTGCCAGGAGCTCGGGGGAGGAGGAGGAGGATTCCTTCTCGTCCTGTGGGGTACCCAGTGGGCTTTGGGGTGGTGCTGCTCAGCTGAGGGGGAGGATCTCCAGCGTTGGATGGTGTGGCTCTGTCAAGAGTGAACAAAGCCACCTTGCCCTCTCTCTTGCCTGCTGGTGCTGGATGGAAGTGAGGAGCATGCTGGGGTTGGAGAATCATCTGACTTTGAGGGGGATGATGTTCCTACTCCTTTCCTGAGCCCAGGGACTCAGAGAAAGAAACTGCTGCCCTCAGGACTGTCCTGGATAGGCACTGCTTTTCATGGAGGGACAGTGCCCAAGTGAAGTTGTGCTGCAGAGCCCAGAGAGTTTGAAATCTGGGTGATGGCTCAACCCCTCTCCACGTCCCCCCACAGTGACCCCCTGTGTTCTCCTTGCAGGATACTATGCAGTTGAACTAGTGAATGACAGCCTGTACGATTGGAACGTCAAACTCCTGAAGTAGGTGGCCCAGCCTGGGATCATGCATTTTTTGGTGGGTTTTGGTGATGGGACCAGAAAGTTCCTGTGAGCAGAGGGGACATGAGCATGGCAGGGCAGCACCAAGCAGACCTTGAGTTAGCCTCTCTCAGGCAGCTGGCTTGCTGTCTCCACAACACGACAAAAAGGAGATGATATCTCCAGCCAAGATGAGGTAATGGGAGGACTCTGCAAGTCTCTGCTGTTCCTAGAGTCCGCAAAGAGGTGCAGCAGGCAAACCCTGAGCTTTCACACCCTCCAGACACCAGTGCTGCCTTTTCCTTGGGCCAGGCAGCCTTTATTTTTAAGCTGGCAGCATGGAAAAGGGGTGTGATGGTCTTCTCTGCAAACCAGAAGCAGAATGCTGGCAGTTTGTGCTGCCTGTGTGGCTGTGCAGGTACGGCAGCTCCGGGTGTGCTGGCAGTGAGCATGGCTGGCCCGAGGTGCACAGCTCTGCCTGACCCTCTGGGCTTTTCCCCTCACAGGGTTGACGAGGACAGCGCTTTGCACAACGATCTTCAAATCCTCAAAGAGAAAGAAGGAACAGATTTCATCCTCCTCAACTTCTCTTTTAAAGTAAGGCTCCCCCTCCCCGAGAGACGCCTGACCCGGCGAGGCATCAGAGAACTCAATGGTTCTGCTTCCCTTCTCTCATTGCAGGATAACTTTCCTTTTGATCCACCATTTGTAAGGGTTGTATCCCCGGTGCTGTCAGGGGGGTGAGTAATTATCTGTCTCTCTCTGCTCTGCAGTGCTGTTTTCTGCAGCAGGTTTCACTGGGTTTTATCCAGAGCTGTGCAATCCTGTGACTTCTTTGACATGGATTTGCCATTGGGAAGCAGACAGTGATGGTGTTTTTAGCATATTTTTTCCATCAGAAATCTAGTCAGAGAAGATGTTTCACCTCTGGAGCAGTGGGTGGGTATAATCACATCTGTCTGTGTGGTAACTTTGTCTGATTCCTTCCCAGGTATGTTTTGGGTGGTGGTGCCATCTGCATGGAGCTGCTTACAAAACAGGTGGGTGCTGATCCCTGTGGGAACTGGGGGAGCTGTTCTGCCTACCACACTCCATATTCCTGACATCTCCTGCCCTTCCACTGCCTGCCAGAGCTGGGGAAGGCTCTTTGGTTGCACTGGAAGCACAGGTGAGTGGGTCTGGTCTCACCTTGTGTTTTGTCCCTAAGGGCTGGAGTAGTGCCTACTCCATCGAGTCTGTGATCATGCAGATCAGTGCAACGCTGGTGAAAGGGAAGGCACGAGTACAATTTGGAGCCAACAAGGTAGGGCCTGGGCAGTGTAGGAGAATGGGGGCACAGCCAGGTCTGGCTGCACAGGGAAGGTGTGTGGGATGGCTTCCTCAAGGTTCCTGCTGGAGTGATGGTCTCCTTGCCTTCCCTTGCAGAACCAGTACAGCCTGACAAGAGCACAGCAGTCCTACAAGTCCCTGGTTCAGATCCATGAGAAGAATGGTAAGGGCTGAGGGAGAGGGCCTGCATTTTCCCATGCTTGTTTGGGCTCCCCAGACAAGGCACTCGAGTTTTGTCCTGCCTCAGGTGCAGAGGTGACAGCAGCAGTGGCAACTGCTGTAACACAGTGTGGCTGCAGAGTGCTGCTGCCCTCTCTGGGCTCTGGTGGCTGTAACTAGAGGCAGCCCCTCACTGATCGCTTGGACCTGATGATCTGAGAGGTCTTTTTCCAAGCTAAATTATTCTGTGTTTGCCCATGTGGTGCTGGGAAGTCAGCCAGAGGGAAAAGCTCCCAGTAGTCAGGAATAAATGGCACTTTAGATGTGGGACCTGGCTGCTTTTGACAGCTTCTCCAGGTGCAGTTTCCTCCCTCACAGATCTCTCCTCATTTCAGGCTGGTATACACCACCCAAGGAGGATGGCTAGTGTGGATGCTGCAGGACCAATCTGAATATCTTCTGGATGCTCTACTTGGATCTTAGTGATGCCTCTTGGCTTTCTCCCAGGATGTAATAGCTCTGCCTGTTGCAGGACAATACTGGCTGTTCAAAACTCTAAATAACTGTTTAAGGAGTTGGACTGACCCAGAACACTTGCTGGGCCCATCCTAGCAGGCGTTCTTGTTAAAACAAACTCTTGAGCCTCTTGTATTGCTGGAAACTTTTGACTCTACTCCAGTCTAGAGCATCCTCCTTACCTATGCTATGGATTTAATTTATTTTCTTATTTCATGTACACTGCTTTTTTTTGTTACGGTGTATGATGGATGTGTATGGAAAATGTATCTTTGGAGAAAAATTACAGTTTGTTAATTTGAGAATGCTGGTCTAACTAATTTTTTTCCAAGCTCCTGCTGGGGTGGGTTGTGCCCTGCAAACCCTGCTGCAGCCCTGGTCCCAGCGTGGGGCAGTCAGTGGAGCTGTGGTGGGCCCAAGCCCTGCAGGAAGACTTGGGAGAAGAAAAGCCCTTTTGTTTTTTGGCATGGAGGGAGCAGGGTTTCTGCCCCATCTTCCCTGGGCAAACTCAGCTTTTCTCTCAGACTTCCAGCTCGAAGCACAGAGGGAGATCTGTGAGGCTGCCCTCTCTGCTGCAGTGGAGGAAGGGTCTGTGGGTGCACCCCAGGGCTGCCAGCTCCCACCCCACACTTCTCCCTGTCCTCTTGCTGAGCAGTAAGATGAGCTGAGGCCTGAGCTTTGTCCTGTTTCTCCCCACCAGCCACGCATGGGGGCTGAGCCCTTTGTCCCCATCCCTGCTGTGCTGTGGCTGCAAGCTTCTCTTCTGCAGGGAGTGGAGCACGGGCACTGCTCTGTCCTGCCACTGCCCCAGCCCTGGCCAGGACCTGGTCCAGCAGTGAACGCCCCGTTCTATGGGGTTTTCTTTTGCTTTCCTTAAGCTACTGTTCCTGCTCGCCTTTGTGCTCCAGCCCTCCATGGAGGGGGTTGCTGCAGTTGTGGCCTGTTTCCTTGAACCCCCAGAGCCCTGTTTTGAGTCAGCTGGAAGGAGATTTGGCTGTTGGAGCTCCTCTAACTCGGGCCACGTCCTCGTCTGGAGGACAGAAGTGACGCACCAGTGTCAAAGATGCATATTAACTCACTGTGTTTGAATAAAAGTCATTAGAAAATCAAAGAGCCTCAGAACTCCATTATCTACTTCAGCAGCTGCTTCCCTGTCCTGCTCAGAGCCTTGGAATAAAAAGATGCTGTTAGGAGAAGGATTATTCACAGCTGCAGGAGTGGCTCTGGCCTCAGCTTGGGGACTATTTTTAAGTGCTTTGCTGAAGGACCAGAGGATTTGTGAAGCTGAGCAGCTCTGCCCTGTGTCCTCCAGCGCAAACCAGCACCTCTTGGGGTTCTGGCTCCTCTCCAGCCCTGCTCCTGGTACCTGGGGCTGGGGAGGCAGAAGTAGCTGCACTCAGCTCCCACCTTGAGCTCAGGAACCTGCTAGGTAGCAGGATAACTCAGTTTAATGAAGGTTTAAAGCACTGGTGGGGCTTTCTCTTGGGTGAAGTGGGGGCTGCTCTGCTGAGGCCAGCGATGGGGTTGGGTTGGGATTGGGTGTGCTGAGTTGTTTGGGAGAGCTCATGGCACACACTCCCAGGTCATGGTGCCTTTACAGGCTGGGATGAGCAGAGCTGCAGAGGACCCTGCAGGACACTCTGTCACTGGGATGCTGACCTGGCCAGCATCAAGGCTGAAAGTGAGGCAGGAGCAGGTGTCTAGCAGGCCACCCGCCAGTCCTGTCTGTTCACACCTGCCCAGGGAGGAGCCATCCCCCTCTGAGCTGGGCTGGGCCTCCATGGCCACCAGGCTGCTCAGGGGAGGAGCTGTGCAGAGCCACCACTGCCAAAGGCACTGCCCAGGCCTTCCCCTGTGGGACCTGGCAGAGAACAAGGACGAGGGAAATCTTCCCGAAGGAGAAATGTGGCGCATTGGTGTGAACACCACTGCAGCACAAAGCGCCCAGGACAGTGCTGCCTGCATGTCTGTCCTACTGAGGCCCCATAAAAATTGAGGGGGATTGAACTCTGCCTTCTGGAGGAAAGAAAAGGAGCCAGAACCCGAGTTTGCTGGTGGGGAAGCAGAGTTTTCCTAGGCCTCAAGAAGGCAAAGCTGAAGGCAGGCGAGATCCGCAGCGGCAGTTCGGGCACCAGCCTGCCAGGGGCATCGCGCACTGCAAGGCACATCCTGCCCCGCAGCGCCAGCGAGGAAATCGCCATCACTTCCTACGGCGCTGCCAGCGCCCTGCACCTCCCCCTGGACAGAAGAGGGGCCCGTATTCTGCCACAAACTCCCATCCTGGGGCCATGGGAGCCACTCTGCCACAAAACCCTCTCCTCTTCCCGCAAAGATGCAAAGGGATTGCTGTTGTGAGGCATTGCAGCCCGATAGAGCCCAAACCAGTGGGCTCTGCTTTTCCAGCAAGGTGACAGCACGGCCAGAACTTGGCTGGGGTGGTGTGAGCCACAGAGTGCCCTGGCTGCGCACAGCGCTTGTGCCCCGTCGGGCTGTGCTCGGGGTGCCTGTAAAGGCGCTGTGCACAGGGGGCTGTGCAGAGTCTCCATCCACAGCGAGCAGAGCCCCTGCCCGGGCTCAGTCCTGAGGCTGCGTGCCCAGGGTCTCTGGAGGGGCCGCTGTCCTGGAGTCTCTGCGCGGGCTCCACTCGCTCGGTCCGTCGGGGGATCCGTGTCTAGGGCGGTCCCAACAGCCAGGCAGGGTCAGGGGGTGTCTCAGCCCCACCGGGACCGGACCCCACCGAAGCTTCCCACGGCT
>NW_005054546.1:629947-631052 GCF_000277835.1 Geospiza fortis | reverse complement strand
GCCAGCCGGCTGTCACGGGACAACCTGCAGGGTCTGCTGCAGGCCGCCACCGGGAAGATGCGGAAAAATTCCCGAGTGGAGGGAGGCACGCCGGAGGGACCCTCCAAAACCTACATCAACCGCCTGATCAAGGTGGAGGCTTCCGAGAAGAACGGGAAGGGGCACCCCGGAGCCCTGCCTGCCAGCCTGCCTGCCCCCGAGCAGGACAAGGGGAAGCCCCCCAAGACAGAGACGGTAAGGCAGGGACGGGGAGCCGGGGGCAGAGGGGGAGACGCGGGCAGCGGGAAGCTCTGGAAGCTTTAACTGCTTTGGTCTCCGACTCATTAGCCTGGCTGACTTCATCCTTTTATCCTGCCCGGCTCCACTGCCTTCAAATTCCTTCAAAGCTGCCTTCATCCCAGCTGCCCTTCATCACCCATTCGGGGCTGGGGGGGTCGTCGGGCACCCTCATCATAACCAGCCTGACTACAGAGCTCATCTGCTGGTTAAAAAAAGGCTGATGCAAAGCTTTTCTGGGAAGCTGGTCTTTCACCCCTGCGCAGCCTTGGGAGGAGGGGGAGCCAGTCGGCAGGGTTGCTGTCACCCAGAAGGGTCCCAGAGCTCCCCCCAGGCTCTTCACCATCACTGAGGGGCATAGGAATGGTCTGGACTGCCCCCACCAGAAGGTGCCACTGGGTCCATGCTCTGGGGTTGTGGCACGGCTCCATTTACCCCAGATAAACCATCATCCTTCCCTGGGGACCCCAGTGTGCCCGTTCTCTGCCTGGCTCTGTGCTGGTGGCATCTCTGCCACCCCTGCTGGGATCCCCACGGCCCCCTGAAGGCAGACATGGCTGTTCCCTGCCCAGGTCATCATCCTGGAGGATTACGCAGACCCTTACGACGCCAAACGCACCAAGGGGCAGCGGGACGCTGAGCGCCTGGGGGAGAACGATGGGTACATGGAGCCCTACGATGCCCAGCAGATGATCACAGGTAAGTGCCACGTTGGGCCGTGCCACAGCAGCGCAGCTGGCACCGCTCCCCAGGCAGGAGCCTGGGGCTGCCCTCGGAGCCAGCCGGCGCAGGAGGCTCCGGGAACAGGAAAGCTCTCGCCGCTTCCCGC
>NW_005054546.1:628501-629766 GCF_000277835.1 Geospiza fortis | reverse complement strand
TTTTTTTTTTTTTTTCCGTGCGGGGCAGCCCAGGCTGTTTAGGCAAGGACTGGCGCCGTGGGGAGAAGCAGGGGCCTGGGAGGGGCGAGCCCCTGGGGCGGCCTCCTGCACAGCTGAGCTCCAGTTTGGGGTGTAGCTTTCTGCTGCCATGGAGCCCAGCTGGCCCCACTGGCGTGGGCCTGTGGCGCCAGCAGCCCCAGGGCTGGACAGCAGAGCAGGCGCCATGAGGATGAGGATGAGGATGAGGTTGGGCCCCTTCCTGCTCCAGCTCCTCCCGAGCTGGCTCCCAATGGGGCGTTGCCGGCATGGAATCCCCAGCACATCCCTCACTGAGGGCTGGTGGTGGGACTGGGGGGTCTCGGGGGGACACACAGACCCATCCCTGACCCACCATCCCTGACCCACCATCCCTCTTCCCCACAGAAATCCGTCGTCGTGGCTCCAAGGATCCCCTGGTCAAAGCCATCCTGCTGCTGGATGGCCCCGGAGAGCCTGGGGAGGGCGGTGCCAAGTTGGATCTTGCCAAGAGGCTGGGGAGCAAGGAGGTGGCAGGGAAGGGGCCACAGCTCTATGACACCCCTTACGAGCCTGGGGAGGGGGTGGCTGGGGGGACCCCAGAGCGCAGGGTGAGGGCTGGGGATGGGCGCCTGCCCGAGAACGATGAGCGCCCGGCGGGGGAGTATGAGCAGCCCTGGGAGTGGAAGAAGGAGCAGATTGTCAAAGCACTGTCAGGTAGGGGACAGGGACAGGATGGGAGTGAGGATGTGGGGAAGGGACAGGCGTGGGGTGGGAGTGGGGATGGCAACAGGGACGGGGATGGGGACAGACTTTCTAGCAGGGCTTGTGACAAGAGGACAATGGGCAGTGGTTTTTAACTATAAGGGGCACTTTAGATACAAGAATTTTCGTGGGCTGAGGGTGGCAAGGCACTGGCACGGGTTGCCCAAAGTGGTGATGCCTGCCAGGTCAGGTTGGATGGGGCTCTGATGTAACTGAAGTGTCCCTTTTCATGGTGGGGTGTTGGAGCAGATGGGGACAGGCTCATGGTTGGAGAAGGGGTTAGGACTGGCAACGGGGGAGGTGCTGGGGCTGGGGAGAGGCATGGAGCTATGGATGGGGATCAAAAGTGGAGGTGGGGCCTTGGGGGCTCACATCTTGTCCCTCGCAGTCCAGTTTGAGGGCTCGGAGCGTCCTAAGGAGGAGACGCCGCGGCAGCACCTGCGCCAGAAGAGCTGGACCCCCAAGATGCTGAAGCCGGCGGGCAC
>NW_005054546.1:620956-621237 GCF_000277835.1 Geospiza fortis | reverse complement strand
GGAGGCGGAGCGCCGGCGCCAGCCGTGCCGGGAGGCCGGGTACCTGGTGCGCACCAGCGAGAGCGGCAGCGGCAAGTACTCCATCGCGCTCAAGTGAGTGTCGGGGTGCCCACAGAGCCGGGGGGTCCCCACCTGGGGGAGATGGGGTGAATCCCCACCCTGGGGCGCTGCTTCGGCGGGAGTTCCTTCCCCCTGGTTGTTCCCACCAAAAGCCCCGATGGGGAGGGGGCACCCGGATCCCGAGGGATGGCGCCCCCCGATCCGCGGGGGGGCCCCGCCTC
>NW_005054546.1:619879-620770 GCF_000277835.1 Geospiza fortis | reverse complement strand
GAGCGGGACGTGAACAAACGGGGGTGGATACGGCCGCGGGGCAGGCGGGCGCCGGGGGGCTGGCGGCAGCGCTGATGCCTCCTGGCCGCCCAGGACCAGCCAGGGCTGCGTCCACATCATCGTGGCCCACACCAAGGACAACAAGTACACGCTCAGCCAGGCCAGCGGCGTCTTCTCCAGCATCCCCGAAGTTGTGCACTACTACTCCACCGAGAAGCTGCCCTTCAAGGGGGCTGAGCACATGGCCCTGCTGCACCCCGTCCACTGCAAGCTGCATTAGCGCCTGCTGATGCCGCCCCCGAGTGGTCTGCGAGCCCTCGCCACCCCGAGGCATGAGACAGCGACGGGCACGAACCACGGGAAGGGTCCGGTGAGAGAAACCCTGTCACGTCTGCAGCCCTGAAGGGACCTCGCTCCTGGACTCCAGCAGGGCTGTGCCCCTTTCGCTGGGACAAATCCTGACCACCCTGTGCCAGAACCGTGCCCGAGCTGGGGGCATGCAGTGAGACTGGCATGTGTAATGATCTAGTGAAATAAACTTGTTGGCTGAGAGGGAGCAGTGGTCCTGGGGGACTGGGATGGGCCTTGTGCTGGCAGGAGTCACCACAGTTTTGGGGGCCAGGGGTACTGGGGCTCCCCCAAGAGCACATCTGCATCCTGCCAGGCTTTTTATAGCGGGGGGCCAGCAGAAGGGAAGAGGAACACTGTCCCCAGGGTGCCTGAGCACCCTCTTCCCTCGACCTGTGGTTTCCTGCCCGGGTGCAGCTGCAGCTCCCCGGGGTGTTGCACAACCCAGCACGGGGTGGGCAGTGCAGGGCAGAGGAGGCACGGCTGGGGTACAGGGCAGGGGTGCAGGGCTGGGGGTGCAGGGCTGGGGTGAAAGGCTGGGGT
>NW_005054546.1:616454-619527 GCF_000277835.1 Geospiza fortis | reverse complement strand
CATGGGGGGGGGCATAGAGTACAGCAAGGTGAATGAAGTGGGGGTACAGCCCCACTGCAGCCTCTCCCAGGCAATGGGGGGCTGCAGTGACCCCTCTGCTACCCCGCTCCCAGCAGCCACTCCAGTATAAATCCAAAGCATTTATTTGAGCCCCATTGCTCTGTTTCCCCAACGTGTGCTTTAAAAAGGAGCCCCAAGGGGGCTGCAGCAGAGGTGTGGGGCTGATCCAGCCAGGCCCTCCCTCCCCGATCCCTGTGGCACTGTAGGGACCAGGCCCTTCCCAGTGGGACCCCCAGACTCGGTCCTGGGCCAGCTCCCAAGCTCTGGTGCAGCCACGCTTCCAGTGCTGTCACTCTGGCCATCCCAGCTTGGTGCTGAGGGTGCCCCCAGGACCCAGTCTGAGTTTTTCCTAGCTGCTCCCCATGGGGGATGGCACTGATTCTCCTCCTCAGAGGCTTGTCCCAACCACAGAGCCACCAGATAATGGGGGGGAAATGATCCCAGAGCCACATCGAAGCCTCGGGACCCCCCCATCCAACCCCCAAGCACCTACCAACATATTCAGCCCCTGGCTACTGCCCTGAGGAGGAATAATCTGCCTGAGTTGTGTGGAGCACTCCGGGGGCTGAGGGGGCAGGGTGTGAGAGCAGAGGGGTGTCACTGAGTGTGGGTGGGGGTAGGCTCAGAGGGACCAGCATGTGCTGCCCCTCGCCCTCTGGCTTGGTCGTCTCCTGGCCACTTGTCCACCACATCTGCCTGTACCTGCAGGGGAGAAGAGAGGCTCCAGGTCAGGGAGGGGGCAGACAGAGCCCCCTGGGCCAGCCCCCCTGGCACTCACCTCACCACGATGCCAACAAAGAGGGCGATGCCAAGGAGCAGACTGCCCCCGGTGACCAGGAAGGCGTAGGGGGATGCCACAGGATGGGTGCTGGATTCCATGACAGACCCTGACGCACAGAATGGGTGGGCTCATTGTGAGGATAAGGGACTGGGTGTCCCTCTCCCCCAGCCCCAGCCCAGGAATCCTTCCTCACCACCAGCACCATTAGCATCATCCTCCTCGAAGAGCCTGGGGGACAGTGTCACCCCATAGGTGCCATCTTCCGTGGGGACCTGCAAAAGGTGGGGGGGCACAATGGGACAGGTCAGCCCTCATGCCCTGGTGTCCCCATGTCCCACATGGGGACAGGAGACCCCTTCAGGAGCCTGTGATGCTTCCCAGGGCCGAGACCATTGTTACCTGTGAGCTGAAAGGCTCCATTTCAGAGGTGAGCTCCCAAGGGTCTGCACAGACAGGGGGGAGTATGAGACTGGGAGAGCCCACGCTGAACCCCCAGTCCCAGGGCCCCACAATCCCCTCTTACCTGTCCAGGGGGTGCCCACGGCCTCCTGGCTCCACTCGCTCCACGTGCCGTGGCCAAACTCATCCTTGGCCCTCACCTGCACCACGTGCCTCGTCCCGCGCCATGCATCACGGATATCGAGCCAAGTTGTCATCACCTGATCCACCTGGAGGAGGGGACACGGGGCTGGGGACAGGCTGGCCAGGGACAAGGGGCGTGCCAGCAGGCGGGGTCTCACCTCCATGAAGGTCGGGGCAGGCTCGGGGCGGTAGCGGACCTGGAAGCGGAGCCAGTAGAAGCGGGGGTCCCAGGAGGGGGGGTAGGACCAGTTCACCTGCAGCCGCTGCGGGGCCTTCTCCAGAGCCTGCACCATCACATTCACCGGCGGGTCTGGCCTCACTGCAGGGGGAATGGGGGCTCAGGGCCTCGCTCTGCACCCTCACCACCCCAGCTCCCAGCCAGGGGCAGCACTTACAGACACTGCTGAGGGTGATGATCTTGTCTTTGCCAGCCGAGCCACCGGCGCTGTTGCTGACGCACGTGGACACCACGAGGCTTTTGGTGTCGTCAGTGCCAGGTGGCACCTTCAGCCGGCACAGGAACTTCCGTGCCTTGGAGAAGTAGCGGCACCGCTGCTCTGTGGCATTCTCAGCCACAAACCTGTGAGGTCACAGCTCAGGGGGGCTGCAGCGTGCTCTAGGCACAGGGCAGCTGTGGGGGACATGTCCCATGCTGTGGGGAACGCCGGCAAGGGGGCTATTTACAGACAGCCCCCTTGAACGGGACAGGGCTGCTATGGAAAGTGCTTCGAGCTGTTTATTTTTTCAGCATCAGTCTCTTTACATGAATATGACAACGGAAAGATGCTAACAGCTCACAATCCCCAGCAGTGTTAGAAAAAGGGTCTGTGGGGAGGGATACATTCTGTGCCATGGGCACATGGGGGCATGGGGAAGGAACACGTCCTGTGCTGTGAACTCCCAGCTACCACTAGCTGCTAGGGAAAGGGTCTGCAGGGAGGCAAGCAGCCTGAGCCATAGGGTCCCAGATGGCACCAGGTCCATGGAGAGGGACATGCTCTGTCCTATTGGGGTCCCAGCCCATAGTGGGTGCAGTGACAGCACTCACCTCCTCCTCACCCAGAGCATCGCCCGTGTCCCTGGGGATGGCTTCTTCTGCTGTGGCCACTCACACAGCACATCCTTGTCATGGCTCCGCCGGTAGCAGGACACCTGGGGAGTTTCAGGGGGCTCTGCAAGGCAGGGAGGTGCTGGGGGACAGGGGCCATCACAGACAACGCTGAGAGGGACATTCCCACCCCAGCGTGGACCCACCTGCCACCAGCAGCCGCAGGGAGCGCAGCAGGTGGCTCCCCACGGAGCAGCTGTAGTGCCCTGAGTCCTCGTAGCGCAGCTGCCTCAGGAGCAGCATGTTTCCCTCTGCCAGCTGCCCTGCTGCTCCCTGCTTCTCCACCTGCCACAGCACCGAGCCGTTTGCAGGCTCCTCGTCCTGGCAGGTCAGAGTGATGTTGGCTCCCAGGCGGCCCAACACCGTGTCCCGTGGCAGTCCTGGAGGAACAAGAGGGGAGTAGGCGATGCAGGTGAGACCCCAGGCACGGTGGGTGTCCCTGGAGATGGAAGGCACACAATCGTCTGCTCCCCATGTCTGGTGACTGCTGGGGGCCAGGGAACTGAGCTGGAGAGTGGCTCCTCACACTGTGGGCTATGAGG
>NW_005054546.1:611527-615608 GCF_000277835.1 Geospiza fortis | reverse complement strand
CGCGGCCCCTCCACCCAAAAAACCCTAAACCCCCCCCAAATCCCCTCCAGCCCTCGCCAACACCCGTCTTAACAAGCTCCTCTTTGGTATCGCGTCCCCGGGAGCCCAACAGCCCCCGAGGCTCCCCAGGGTCCCCATTGCCCACCCACACTTCAGCAGTGCGGTCCCGCAGGAGCTGGAGAGGAGGAGGAGGAGGGAGGAAGCAGAGGCCGAGCGTTGCGCAAGACCACGCGTGGGAGTGAATCACGGCAGCCGCCAAACCCCAGCCTCCCTGTGGTTCAGAGCACTTCCCCTTTCCGACCCAGCACCCGCCGTCCTGGGGAACCCTGAGGAGGGTGACCTTCCTCCTCCCTTCTCCCTGTACCCAGCCAAGAAATGAGTCGCTCTGTAAACGGAGAGGTTTTTCCTTACCTTTTTTTTTGTTTGTTTGTTTTGGTTGCTATTTTTTGGGGGAGGAGGGGGGTTTTTTTTTTTCTTTTTTTTTTTGTTTATATATAAAAAAAAGACACATGGGTGAAGGCCACGGAGAGGCCACAGTCCTCCCACAGCCCTGCACCTCTGGTACGATACATTCATGTGCGACGGGGCATTTGCACTCAGTGGAATTGAATACTGATGGAGGAGTGAATGGGGAGTGGGAGGGGGCTGATGTGATGACATCCATCCATCCATCCATCCATCCATCCATCCATCCATCCATCCATCCATCCATCCATCCATCCTCCCTGGAGAGGGACAGACTGTATTTTTGGCTAGAAGGCGACAGTCCAGACTCCTCCAAACCTCAGCACTGGCCCCCACATCACCTCTGCTCCTACCATGAGACCCTGCTGACAAGGGGCTTTGCCCTCCCCAGGGCCAGGGGCAGAGGAGGGGAGCCCCCAGCTGCACAGGAGGGGATGTGACCCCCTCCAGCCTCACACCCTGAGAGTCTTGTCAGCCGCACCACTGGGGCTGCCAGCCCTGCTGCCCTCGCCGCCCTTCTTCTTCCGCAGGGTGTCAATCCAGCTGGCACTGGGGCGGGGGGCAAAGCTGGACAGTGCCAAGGAGCTAAGCCTCATGTTCTTGCCAGACATGATGAGCTCCCCAAAGCCCTCCTGATGGGAGAAGGCGTAGCCAGAGCGGCGCGAGCCCGCGCGCCCTGCGTGCCGCATGCACCGGTGCTGTGTCTTCTGCTTCTTCCGTACCAGCTGAGTGTAACGAACCTGAGGACACAGCGCAGGCTCAGGGCCCTGAGGAACCCCCTCTCCTCAGGGCTGGGACCCTGTGACTGCTCCTACAGCCACACACTCTCACCGTATCCGAGAGCTCTGGTTTCAGGTCCAGCTTAAGGAAGCGAAAGGCCACAACGGGCACGATACAGACTACGGCGGTGAGGGCGATGGTCAGCCAGACCGTGGGCTGGGCCAGCGTGTTCTGTGCGTTACCTGGGGGAAAGAATGAACCCAGTGAGAGCCAGGCCAGGGCAGCTCCTGCTGGGGTGGGGAGCATGGGACACACAGGGACTCACCAACAAAGCGGAACTGGTTGGGGAACATCCGGAAGAGGCCGTCGCTGTGCATGGTGAAGAGGATAGCGAAGTAGGCGGCCAGGCTGCCCCAGATGAAGAAGTGGTTGATGGCCGTCCAGAATCCTGTGTCTAACCCAATCTGGTGGGGGAGATGCAGGAAGAGACAGGGCTCAGGGGATGCCTGAGGTGCCCCGAGGGTCTGGGGCTGAGTAGCCACATCCCTACCTGCACACTGACGACAATCACGAGGGAGGTGGCCACAGTGACGGCGAAGGACTGGTAGTCGGCCAGCTGGGCACCGTCATCACGGGTGGCGTCAGCGAAGACACCGTAGGGGATGAAGAACATGAGGATGGAGGTGTAGATGCCCTGGGCAATGCAGATGAAGAACTCCCGCTTGTTGAAGAGCAGGTTCAGCTGCCCAGGCTCATAGAGTTTGGGGTACTCCATGCTCCGCTGCTCCGGCACATCCTGGGGGCATGGGCACCTCCCTTTAGCCCTGGGTGGGAGCAGCCTCCACCAGAGCCCATGGAATGACAAGGACAGCCCGATTCAGGCACCCAGGCAGCCCTTCTTCCCACAGGGCGGGTACAGACTCCTCACACACCCAGGGACCTCTCACTACCCCCCGCCATACCTGGTCAAAGACACCCATAGCGAGCACAGGCAGCGACGTGTAGACAATGTTGTACAGCGTGATGAAGTACTGGTCATACACTGTCTGTATGGAACAGAGCACTCAGCAGGGCACAAACCTGCCCACCCTGTGCCCCAGCCAGCCCCCGAGTCCCTGTGCCCACAGCTGCAGGGACAGGAGAGCTGTCTCAGCCCCCCAGGACTGCCCACCCTGACCACAGGCTCCTCACACACTGCACGCTGGATGCCAGGCTGTGCCTCCTGGCTCAGGATGAGTCCCCACGGGGAGTCCATGGACCTGAACATGCTTCAGAGCCGAGGGGCCCTGCAGGAAAACCCTCCCCAGCTCTCAGTGAGAAAAGCCAACCCACCTGTGCTGAGAAGCCACAGAAGAAGCCAAACCAGAAGTGGACCATGGTGAAGGCGAAGTTCTTATAGAAGAAGTAGCAAAGAAACTTGCACATGCGCAGGTAGGACCAGCGCCCGTGCACCAGGAGCAGGCGCTGCAGGAACTTGAACTGGGAGAAGGAGTAGTCGGAGGCCAGCACGGCCTGGATGCCTTCCTGCCCACTGATGCCCACCCCAATGTGGGCAGCTGTGGAGGGAAGGAGAGATAGGTAAAGAGAGGGCTGCCAGGAGCACAGGGGAGGAGAGCAGCACCCCCAGCACAGGCACTTTGTTCCTGTGGGGCACAGAGGGGTGAGCACAGAAGCTCCCACGGGCCCCAGGCTGGTGCAGGGGGGTGGCCTGTCTTCTCCTGTGGTCCCCCAGATCCCAGGCCTTACTCTTGATCATGCTGACATCGTTGGCCCCATCCCCAATGGCCAAAGTGACGGCTTTCTTGTACTTCTTGACCAGCTCCACCACCTGGGCTTTCTGCAGGGGTGTCACACGGCAGCAGATAACAGCCTTGCAGGCACACGCTGTCTCCAGGAATTCCACCTCCATGTCTGCCTCCAGTGCATGGGCCTGCAAGGAGAGCAAGGGACAGCTGGGATCATGGTGCACAGCCAGGCCTTGTCCTGCCTGGCACTCCCAGGGCCCTACCAGGCTGTGCCCGTTGATGACCAGGGCGTATTCGCCCGCAATGGCTTCCAGCACTGAGGTAAGCTTGGAGGAGAGTTTCTCCTGGTAGAAGCCATTGCACACAGAACGTGACGCATCCATCATCTTCTCCCGGGCTTTCCTGAGGAGAGAGGGGGCACAGGGTTCCATCTCAAGGCCTTTCCATAGCTCCAGCTCCCCCAGCTGCAGCTGTGCCCCACACTGGCACTGCTCTGTGTCCTCTGCCCCCCAACCCTCACCTTAGCTCCTCTCGCACCTCCAGCACTGTGTGGCCTGTGACCACAAACACCTCTGTCATGTCATCTGTCAGCATCTTGCAGGAGTAGCCAATGTTCACAGCTGTTTCTGAGGACAGGAAACCAGGGGCTGAGCCAGAGTCCATTCAAAAGAGAGCAGTAGGGATCCCAGGCAGGTGGAATCCAGCCCACAAACATCCTCATCTCCAGCCAGCACCTCAGCCACGCCTCACCCTGCTTGTCCCCTGTCAGCACCCAGATCTTGATGTTGGCCAGCGTCAGGATGGCAATGGTTTCAGGGACCCCCTGCTGCAGTTTGTCCTCGATGGCTGTGGCTCCAAGCAGCTTGGGGACCCAAATGGGTGGGAGGTCAGCAGGGGCTGCCCGCAGCCACCCCCAGCCTCAGCCTCCAGCCCACCTACCATCATATCATGCTCCACCTCATCGTAGAGCCGAGCCAGGTGATCCTCACGGGCCTCAGGGGCACTGCCAGCTCGGTGCAGCCGCTCAGACCAGTCCTTGTAGTAGCTCTCCTCCAGGTCTCTGTAAGCCAGCACCAGTGTCCGCAGCCCCTCGCCGGCGTACTCCTGCAAGCATCAGAGCTGGAGACCCTGAGTGTGTCCCCAGACCCCAG
>NW_005054546.1:610076-611458 GCF_000277835.1 Geospiza fortis | reverse complement strand
CTGTCCTACGCACATTGAGGTGGTCGGTGGTGATGCTGGTCAGGTCCTGGTTGAGGGGGTGCAGCCGCTCCAGCAGGATGGTGTCAGCACCTTTGCAGTACAGCCGGATCTTGCCCTCAGGGCTGCGGACTGCAGGGAGGAGGGGAAAAGGTGCCTGCCTCAGGGGTGCAGGAGCAGATCCTGCTCCTGCTCTGACCCCCAGCCATCAAGCTGCTGATGCCTCCACAGTCACATCCCCATCAGCGCTGGACTGGTCCCCCGACACACTACAATGAGCCACACGTGCTGCAGCCCCACGTGGCCCTCCCAGCCCCTGTGCTGTGCCCAGGACCTCACCAATGACAGACATGCGCTTGCGGATGTTGTTGAAGTCCAGGATGGCCAGCAGCTGGTAGGTGATGGCCTGGCCCAGCTCCTGCACCGTGATGGTCTTGGGCGTGCGGGACCGGAACACAAAGCCAAAGTTTCTGGCTGCTGTGACCAGCGCTCCCTCATCTGGGGACTGTGCCTTGTACAACAGCTCCCCTGCAGACAGCATGGAGGTCAGTGACAGTGTTTGTGACCCACAGGGACAGACCCTGCCCCACTCTGCCTACCTTCACTCTTCTCCTCGGACATGACGGTGTGACAGAGCGAGAGCAGGCGGAAGAACTCGTGCACGTGGAGGTCTCCCAGCTTGACGGCTTCCAGCAGGCTGGGGTCCCAGAACTGGAACCGTGGGTCTGCCAGCGGGTTGAAGGAGAAGTCTACAGGCTCTGGCCTCTGCAGGGGCAAAGTTGGGGTTATCCCCCCATGGCACTAAGCATGGGCAGGCACCAAACTGACAGCACCCTCACCTCTCCCAGCTCTGCCTTGTGACCCAGCATGTCCTGAACATCACCTGCAAAACAGGGCATGGAGTTAACTACAACAGAGACCAAACACCATGGCAGCTGCTGCTGCCCCACAACGCTCTTGCTAGGCCCCCTTGTCCCCTGACTGCCCCAAACAGAGGTGGGGAGCCCCATCCTGGCATCTGCCGCTCACCATAGCTGTGCCCATTCACAGAGCACTTGCTGAAGACCATGATATTCTGGGTGAGGGTGCCAGTCTTGTCAGAGAAGATGTACTCCACCTGCCCCAGCTCCTCGTTGAGGGTGGTGGTGCGGGCCTCAGCTGGTGTCCGGCGCTTGGCACAGTACATCTTCTTGTCCCAGTTGATGAAGTAGCTGTGCCCAAGCCGGATCACCTCAACGCTGCGGGGAGGACAGCTGGGTGTCACTGGGGCAGGGCAGCACGCTCTGCTGAGCCAGCGACAGGCACACACATGCCCACCCCAGACCCTCAGTGCCCTGGGCACTCCAGCACCCCGGGTGCCCCCCATGGCTTGCTAGCCTCCACCC
>NW_005054546.1:605972-610055 GCF_000277835.1 Geospiza fortis | reverse complement strand
TCCTGCTGACAGCCACCGCTAAGCCAGGGCTGGGGATCAAGGCAAGGCACCCAGGGGGAAGCCCATGGGGCTCCCCAAGCATCTCACACACCTACAAACCCTGAACCCCTCCCAAGCCCACAGGGCAGACAGCAATGAGTGGGAGGGGTGGAGGTGACACATTCTTACCTCGGGGCTAAGGGTGACAGAACCCATGCTGGGGAACGAAAAGAGAGAGAAATTAAAAGAGAGAGAGAAGGGGACAGTGCAGGAGCCTGGGAGCTGCAGGAGGGCAGAGCAAAATAGCCAGCGTGCAGCCAGGGCAGGGAGAGACGAGCAGCCAGACACAGCCAGGGGGGCCCTGAGGGACCTGTGGGGTCCTTAGGTCATGGGGTGTCCCTGAAGGCAGACATGGCCTGTCACCAAGAGAGTAGCCCACACCCACCCACAGAACACACCGTTCTGCCTGTGGATCTCCATCCCTGTCTCCCATCCCCAGAGGGCACCCCTAATTTCTCATACACCCCCTGCCCAGCCCCTCTGCCCCTTGCCCTACCTCACATAGAGCGAGATGGGCACCACAGTGTTGAGGATGATGATGTAGGACCAGAAGGAGAGGAAGCCAGAGAAGAAGGCACTGTGCACCCCCTCGTCCCAGGGCAAGTAGATCTGGAAGCAGACGCCCACCTCGTGCTCCCAGATGGCATTGCCAATGGCCAGGATCACTCCCATGCACACCAGGAACCCAAAGATCTGGGGAAAGAACATTACATAAGAGCCCTGACTGGGTCAGAGGCAGGGCTCCCAGGATCTCCCTTCTGCATACCCAGAGCACCAGCGTGTTCATCAGCCGGTCGATGCTCGTCCGCTTAAATTTGGTCCGGCCGCTGTTCTGCATCAGTTTTGTGTCAGGTCCTGGGGAGCAAGAAGGCATCAGGGGATGTCTTTCCCTCCCCTGTGTGCAGCACAGCAGCAGCTGCTGCCTCAGCCCACCTGCAAAGATGACGAGGCCAAAGCACCACTCAGTGTTGCGCAGGACGCAGCCCCGCAGCAGCATGTTCTGGTTGCTCAGGGGGTACTTGTTCTCCTTCCAGTACAGTGTCCCACCAAACTTGTCCAGCTTGTTGTTGGGGGGTTCACAGATCACCTCACCTGGGTGCACAGTATGGCTCAGCTGGGACTTGCCCTCTTCATAGGGCCAGCTCCATCCCAGTGCTCCCAGCACCATCCCTGGCTCTCCAGAGATCCGCTTCGAGCCACAGAACGACAATGCCACGTGCCTGGTGTCCTTGTCTACCAAGGGTGACAGAGGAAGGAGGGTGGGGGGCTGCCCCGTGGCAGAGGGCTGGGCACAGGCACTCACCATCAAAGCAAGCCAGCTGGCTGGTGTCCCCAAGCTCTGCGGTGACGGGGATGGCCTGACGCACCTTCATGTTGGTCTCTCTGCAGGCAGGAAGGCACCACATGGGTTAGAGACAGCCTGGCAGGGAAAGCCTTTGCAGGTGCTCCTGCCCTGCCTGCAGCCCACCCTCACTCCCACCTCTTGCCTCCCCTGGCCCCCCAAGGCGAGCAGGGACACCTACCCATCCAGCTCTGCAGTCTCTATGTAGCATAACCCATGGGGTTCGCTGCTGGAGAGGAGGAGGAGGTCAGCCTGCTGGGAGAGACTTGTGAAGGGTTGTGCCAACACTGGGGCTCCCCCATGCTTTCCCCAGGGAAGCTCCTGGCCTTTGGATGTCCATGGAACTCCCTGGAGCATCTGCACAGGCCATCCCTAACCCCATGTGTCCTTTGCACCATCGCTCCAAGTGCCCAGATCCTCAGAGTTCAAAACATGGCTCCACTATGGCCCCAACTCTCCAACCTAAATGCAACTTCCACGTTGGAAGTCCCTAATGTCCCCACCCTGGGCAGTGACAGAGGAGCACAAAAGCAAAGTGGAAGTGGCACCACACCCTTCCATGGTCCCTGTGTGCCAACCACCCTGCTGGAACCACGCTTGTCTCACGGCCGCACTCACCGCCACAAACTGGTTGTTCTCCAACTTGATGATGTCTCCAACACGGACGTTCATCCACTGCTCCTGCCGAAGGCTGCAGAGGGGACAGCAAACTGCAGTCAGGCAGGAGCCCTGCCCTGCCCACTGCAACATCCCACAGGGTCCCTGGCTCCCTCTGCACTGCTCTGTGCCCGTGACACTCACACTCCACCGATCAGGACCTGAGACTGCCGGTTGTTCACCTGGTTGTCGCTTTTATGGCGGAACTGGGAGCAGGGGGAAGAGACAGCAGTATCAGCCTCTTGGGGATGGGGTCCTGTGCTCCCCCAGCATCTCAAATGCCATGGCCCCAGACACTGCACCCCTGCACAGCATCCTAACCCCTGCCCAGTGGGCAGAGGGGCACAGGGGGAACCACTCACGTAGTCATCGGTGGCATCTTTGACAGCTGTGATGGTTAAGACAAGAACCAAAGGCACGATGGTGGTAAACCAGGAGAGTGAAGAAATCTGAGGAATCAGCTGGGGACAAGGAACAGGAAATTACACAGGAACCAGCCAGCCCCAGGCCCATACTGCCCCTGCTCGAGGGTGCCAAACCTCCCGACTCACAAAGTATGGCACTACTTGGAGCCCTCCTGTATGTCCAGGCAGGGAAGGACTGCACTCACCTGCAGGATGAGGAGGAAGAGGAAATAGGTGTTGGCCACTTCCTGGAACTGCTCGAAGAGGTTGACAGGCAGGAAGGTGACAATGTTGTACTTGGAGGTCTTGATGCAGTTGCTCTAGGGACAGATGGGACAAGAAGGGGTTTACAGGCTGCCGAGGCCCCATAACCCCCCAAGATGAGATCACTCTGGAGGGCAGGGGCTGTGGCTCACCATGCTCTTTTGGGGGGTCAGGCTCCTGCTCCTGTGCTACCTCTGCAGCTTCCTTGGGAAGCCAGTTCCTCAGGCTCAGTCACCAGCTGGTACCCTGGGACCAGCCTCCTCCAGCAGCAGCACCTGGCCCCCACAAGGGTGACCCCAACCCAGACCCCCTTCTCCCCTCTCTGCAGCCAGCTCTGGAGCAGCCAAGGATAACCTCCAGCGTGAGGGGAGGTCAAGGTGAGCACTGCCCTCCCTTGGCACCTTCAGAAGCTGCTCCATGATCCACACTGGGATGTGGGACCGGGCTGGGATCTGGGCAGAGCCGGAGGTTTCTAGGCCTTGGCCAAGGATGGGCGGGCTGAATCCTCCACATGGAGAGCACGGTGCCTGGCCGGCCCCACAGCTATATTGGCATTCATGTCATCAGCACCATTTTTTCAGGGACAAACATCTATTTTGTAGTCATAGTGCCTCCCTCCCACCCCCACCCCGAGGTGTGGGTGATTCAGACCCCAGCCCCACAGACCTGCCCGAGGAGCCCGGGAAGGGGTTCAGCCCCCCTCACTCACTGCGTACTGGAACTTCTCGTTGTACTCCCGCGCGTTGGCTCGCACTCGCTCTTCCTCTACAACACAGCGCCCTGTCACCCCCATGCACCCCGACACCCTGGGATCTGCAGCCAGACAGCCCCAAAACCCTGAACCCTGACACCCCAATCTCCTCTCCATCCTGAGAGCCAGGCTAGTCCCAGAATCCCAGAAGGCAGGGATCAGGGAGTCTCCCCAGCTGTGTTATGTGTCTTGTGCTCCCCCATGCCAGCACCTGTACCCCTGCCCACCTTGAACCCCAACCTTGCTTAACTGTACCTCCACCCCCAAATTCTGCATCCCCAGATCCCCCCAAGCCGGCAGTGCAAGACCCCCAGCTCTACTTACCTGTACTCCCAGAGCCCCAGATTCTGCCTCTCCCTCCTCCCCCCAAGCCTGCAGTTTGAGACCCCCAGCTCTACTTACCTGTACTCCCAAAGCCACGGATTCTGCATCTCCCTGCTCCCCGAGCTCAGCACCCTGAGGTCACCGGGCCCTTCCAGCCCAGACACTGCACCCCCAGAGGACACCTCTGCTCCCTCAGCCCTGCTTTGCTTCATTCCTGGATCCCTACACTCTGCACTCCCAGCCCCGCTTAGCTGCATCCCCATCTCTGCACTCCCGGCCCTATTTCTGCTCCTCCGCCGCAC
>NW_005054546.1:601772-605609 GCF_000277835.1 Geospiza fortis | reverse complement strand
CAGAGACAGCCCCGCGGTTTACCGGGGGCCGGGCCGGGGTCCCGGGGACATCGCCGCATCACATGGGGGAGCCCCACAGCAGCAGCTCGTGTCCCCCTGCAGCCAGGCCTGGCTGGCCTTCCTCTGCATCCCTGCACCTCCATGTCCATAGACAAGACACCCCGTGCTCCCAGCACTCTTTTAATGGTGTGATAGCAACTGTGGGGGAGACTGTGCTGCTGGGGCTGTGTGGTGGGGGATACCCGGCAGGCTCTGTCTCCCCAGAGTCCCTTTCCTTGGGTGACCTCCCAATGTCTGCGCTGCTGATGGCGGTGTTGACCAGAACGATGGAGCCCTGCTCTGCCAGGACTTCGCTCTTCTCCTCTGGGTAGTGGAAAGCCACGAAGAGCAGGTACAGGTACGTGCCCACGGCGGCCCCCAGCAGCGGTGCCACCAGTGGCACCCACCACCAACCATTGCCCCTGCTGAAGATGGGACAGGGTAGGGTTGGCATCATCCCTGCCACCCCCACCTCACCCCCTTCCCTCTACCCACCTGAAGACCTCCGGGCCCCAACCTGCCAGATAGGTGAAGAGCCGGGGCCCGATGTCCCGTGCAGGGTTCAGGGGGCAGCCACAGTTGGCCCCCATGGAACACTCGATGGAGAGCACCAAGAGAGCCACAACCACTGGTTCCAGGCCCTTGGGGACAGGCTTGTTGCGGGGGTCCATGAGGCCCATGACAACAATTATCAGCACACCTGTGCCGATCACCTGCAAGGACAGCACAGCAGCTCAGCACCGCGGGGACTGAGGGGGCTGGGGGAGCTGACAGTGGCACCCACCTGGTCCAAGAAGCCGTTGCCAATAGACACAAAGTCAGCAGGGTAAGTGGCAAAGATGGAGGCAGTTTCCTGGGGGCCAGTGACAGTAAGGGTCCCATTGCTATGGTGCCAGATGGCATCTGGGGGCAGAGGCAGAGCATGTACATAAACCTGGCCTCCCCAGCATCACCATGGAGTTCCCTTGTCCTGTGCTGCTCCCCCATACCATAGTAGAGGATGTAAACAGCTCCAGCAGATATGAAAGATCCCAAGGTCTGCACAACCACAAAGATGGGAAACTTCCACCAGGGGAACTGCTCTGTCAGGCACATGGCTAAGGAGAACGCTGGGTTCATGTGAGCCCCTGCAATGGAGTAGGGAGAAAGGCTGGCAGTGGAGGGTCCTGGGGGATTCAGAGCCAGGGGACAGCAAGAGCTGGGACCCCTTCCTCTGTCTCACCAGAGATTCCCCCTGCTGTGTAGATGCCTGCCATGACACCCAGGGCACCTCCCAGGTAGCTGGTGATGAGATTCCCCTTGGTCTCAAAGAAGGCAATCTTCTGTGCAGCACTGGCCAGGGTGATTGTCTGGAGAAGAGGGAGCCCCACCTCAGCCCTGGTGGCCTCGTGCTGAGACCCTCCCAGCACTGATACTGCAGGGCACCAAGGTGAGGGCTATGCTGGTGCTGCCCCCCTGGTTTTACTCCCCAATACTTGGACACCAGACAGGGACTGGCAGGGAGGTGGTTACTACCCTCACTTGTGGTTTTGATGGCAAAGTAACCAAATTATAACAATTAAATAAATTGTTGGGGAAGAGGTGCCACAACATAGTCCAGGGACACCATTTGCCATCATGGGATGTAGCCCAAAGGCTAAGAACAGCACCAGAGCCCCAGCCTTTGCCTGCTCTGAGGCAGGAGGTATCAAGGCACACACACTACCCAGCACCACACCCTGATTGCACCGGAGCCATGGCACAGGGTGGACCATGCTGTGGGAACAGGGTCCAAGGGGGAGGACAGGCCGTGCCGAGTTGCACATTTGAGTGTGGCGCAGCCCCAAACCCTTCCAACCCCAAGGGGCAAGCAGCAGAGCCCCAGGGACCCCTGGCACCTGCCACCACGACACCATCAGCCCTGTCACAGTCCCCAGGGACCCCTGGCACCTGTCACCACGACACCATCAGCCCTGTCACACACACATGGCACCCCCCAGCCCCAAGCCAGCCGCGTGCCCTGCTTACCATCATCACGAAGGTGGCCAGCACCTCAGCCAGGCACTCCCTCAGCAGCTGGTTCCGGATGCGGAGCAGCCGCTGGGCTCTTGTCAAGAAAGAAATGGTGCCCATGGTGCCAGCTGGGCAGAGGCAGCAGTGGCAGTGCTGGCGGCGGTGAGAGTGGTGTAGATGTCTAATTTGCAGCAGGTTTTATGAGCCCCACAGCCAGGTGGGTGATTATGTGCAGACTTTAAACCAATCACGGCTGCACCACGGGAGACGCCTGGCAGCGACCAGAGTCCTGTGTGTGGCCGGCGACACCGTGTGACAATGCTGCACCCCAGCAGGGCAAGGCCAGGTAGGAACACCCTGAGCCCCAAGTGGCCGTGGGGAGCCAAGACCTTGCTCAGGTGAGCAGGCACAGGTATTGCCTGGCCAGGAACCTCCTTTATCCCTGCCCAAGCCACAGATGCAGTCAACACTAATAAAGAGATCCTGGAAAGCTGCAGTCAACACTAATAAAGAGATCCTGGAAAGGCCTCCAGGCTGGGCCAGGCCCTCAAGAGTGGCCCAGGGGAGGCATTAGCACAGTATGGGGCAGGGAAATGGGAGAGGGAGGTAAGAAGGGAACAGTGCAGGCACAGGAGCCTGGCAATCACCTGAACCCCCGAAGCAGCCCCCAGAGTAATTCTGGTGGACAGGGGGAATCTGCCTCCAAACACATGAGATTGCAGTCTGAAGGAGCATGGAAGGTCACCATTTAGCATAAATAGACTTTATTGCTCTGTACACACATACACTTGACCCCCACAGGGCTCCCTGTGGCTGTGCAGCGCTGCAGAAGGTGGACAGCCTCCAGCCCAGGCACCACTTCCCTGCAAGATCTGACCCATCTACAACAAAAACAGGTGGTGAGAAGAGGCTGCTGCCCACTGCCTGCTCTGACAGGCCTGACAAGCCCAGGGTCCCCTCAGCCTGCACCTGTCACACACGTGGGCTGCTCAGTCAGGACTGGACACAGCTACCAGCTCGAGAACCAGCGTCGGAGGAAGCTGCCCAGCACAGATGAGGGGCCCAGGTTGGCAGCAGGAAGCTCTTCCTGCTGTGGCCACGTGCCAGCAAACTGTGCCAGCTCCCCTGCGAGGGCAGAGAGAACTCCCTCAGTGGGGCTGCCATCCACTGTCTGTGCCCTCCCCAGAGCTCCACTCACGGTCATCCATGTTGAGCACCTCCTCGCGGTAGTCCTTGCTCTGCCCGTGCTCCCTGGTGGTGCTGATGAAGGCCTGGTCCCCTCTCCGCCTCGTCACCGTGGTCTCCCGGCGGCCCTGGCTGTCCTGCACGGTGCGGCGCTCCTCCACCCCCTGCGCACAGCACCGAGCCCTGAGAGACCCCCAAACCACGGGGACAGTGTCCCCAGGCCTCCCCCAGCCCTGCTGCACCCGCAGGAACACTCACCCCGTCAGGGAGAGTCACTGTGGTGACAGAGACGCTCTGGAAGTAAGAGTGGGACCTGGGCTCGTTGGGTCTCAGGATGGTGCCCAGCCCAGCGGAGGAGACCTGGGAGTCCAGGTCTGGGGGGAGAGGGAAGGTGGTGGCCGCAGCGCGGGGACACGCCCCGGAGGCTGTGGCAGCACAGGCGGCTGGAGCAGGGAGGGCAGAGGCCCCTCAGCCCCTGCTCCCAGCACCCACCTTGGTCTTCCTTGAGGCCGGGAGGAGCCCGGGGAGCATCTTCCAGCTGCAAGACAAAGGCACGCACCGCTGACGGCAGTGATGGGAAGCAAAGCACAACACTGGGGCAGCACCGCACCGGGACAGAGC
>NW_005054546.1:595035-600710 GCF_000277835.1 Geospiza fortis | reverse complement strand
CTGGGCTCCGGTAGCGGCGTCCGCGCTCCCCCAGCCGAGCTCCGGAGCCCAGCCCGGCCCCGCCGCTCCCCCTCAGCCCTACGCGGCCCCGGAGGGCTCCAGCTGTGCCCCGGCCCCTTACCGGCAGCGAGGGGAAGCTCGGCGGGCACTGCAGGACCGAGCACTGCTGCCCGTGTCTCACTGCCCGCCCCCGTGACTGTGAGAACCCTCCCGGACTGCCCGGTGGGGACGAGGGGCTGGGGAGAGCACCCCTGAACCCCCAAAGGGAGGAGCAGCAGCACCAGAGCAGTGCGGACACAAGGCAGAGAGCAGTAGGAAGCAGAAATGAAGGGTGAGGGTCTCAGAAAAGGGTCTCATTATCCCTGTGCTGGCATCTTGCTGCCCAGCCTTGCAGCTGGGAAAAGGAAAAATCCACAAACAGAGGGGACAAAAACACCAGCAAGAAGCTGGGGAGGGGTGGGGGAAGCGCTGCCCCCACTGCCCAGGGACACCCAACCCCCTGCACCAAAAATAGGGAACGAGGCTGAGAAGGTGGAAAAAATACACACATCACTTTGTGATCTTTATTCTCTTCAGTAAATCCCCGCTTGGGGCTGCAGCTGAAGGGATCAGGTGGAACTGAAAAATACAAGATCTGGACTGCATAGAAAAAAACAAAAATAAAACCCCAAAAAACCAAATCAAACCAAACCCCACAAAACAAAACAGAAAAAAAAAAAGAAAAGAAAAAAATCCCCAACCCAAAAGCAGAAGATACTTACAGCGTGCAAGCAGGGCAGGACCTGCACTCTGGGCCCATGAGGATGGAGGGACGCAGATGGAAAACATAAAATACCAGGGGGGACCCCTCGGCAGGGTGGGGGAGAAATGAGAGAACTAGAGGACAGCATGGGGTTTTTGTTTTTATATACAAGACACATTTATCCATTAAATTTAGAACACGGTACAAAAAAAACACTTCAACTAATTAATCTTACAATGCTGCTCATATCAATTACTGGTCTTAATCCTAATAATAAGGGGGTTTGCTGTAGGCGACTCGCAGCTTCCACTCCTTTGGATCTGAGAGATTCTGGGGCAGCTGGATGGGAGAGGGGATAGAAAGGAGTAAAAACCAAAAAAGGCCCCTACGGCAAACGGTTCAGATCTGAATGCGGGGAGAGAGAGAGAGAAAAAAAAAAAAAGGAAAAAAAAAAGAAAAAATACAAATTCTATATTACATACAACAGGAAAGTGGCTGAAGACAGACAACGCAGAGGTGCCTGCGGCCTGCCCTGCGGGGCCCTGCTGGGCTGGGGGCCCGGGCGCTCCCCGCCGCAGGGCTCTCTCCTCCCTGGGGTCCTTCCTCATCATCGGGGGCACTGGGATTCTCTTCCGGAAGCGAGCGGTGCCGAGGGCCCGGCCTCAGTTGGCGCCCCAGCTGTAGCTGTTGTAGGCAGACTTGTTGGCCTGGGATTTCTGGGGGATGGAGCTGCCTTGGCTGCGCTGCCCGGAGCCGCTCTGCGGGAAAGGGCAGAGGAGAGGGTGGTGAGTGCAGGGGAGGCACCCCCAGCCTGCCCCACGGGGTTACACGGGCACGCCTGGGCCCCTGGCCAGGTGCTCTGGGCAGCTGCTGATCCTCCTGGGCCCAGCTCAGCTCCCTGGCACTGGGGCAGCCTCCAGCACCTCGCAGCTGTGCCCCAGCACCCTCCCTCGGCTGCACACCTTGCTCCAGGCCAGCACACACAGGGCTGTGGACAGCAGGGAGAGAGGAGAGGGGAAGGGTCGGTGTGGGTTGTGTCTGCTCGCAGCTCTGTGTGTGTGTGCACATACTGCCTGAGGGCCTCTCTCCTCGCCTTGCAGGGCCATGGGGGAGAAGGAAGGGGCTACGTGATCCTGGGGAGCCTTAGGGGCAGGGGCAGAGCCCACAGCAAGTGCAATGCATTTTCAGAGAGTTCATTACCTGATCTTCCTGCTGGCGTTGGCAGCACAGTATCATCTGCAAATATGGGAGCTGTTGCAGTACCAGGATATGTAAAATAAAGGGACAAACTATGACAATCGAAATCCACAGTTAGACCTGAAAGCTCCTGCAGGGTCGTGGCTGTGGTGAGGAACCCCTTTGGTGCTGGCCTGCAGAGCTGCCCCTCTGAGGATGGGGGAGGTTGGGGTGCCCCGATGTGTCTGCATGAGGGGGCACTACCTGGCCATAGCTGGCGCAGCCCAGCAGCAGGGGGGTTGTGCTGAGTACCCACCCTAGCAGAGCACACCCCAGGCCTTCCTCCTCACCTCATCATCCTCCTACTGGCCCTATGTGTATGTGCAGGTGTGAGCATGTGCCTGTTGCTGCATGTGTCCGCTGCAGAGCATGAGGGAGGGAGGGACAGAAGGACCAGGGAAGTCAAGGGGGAGCATGAGCCCTAGGAGATAGCCCCGCAAGGGGCTGAGGTGCCAGGGGCACTGCTTACCTGCCCATCCTGCTGCAGGTGGTGGTGGAGGATCTGCGAGTGAGGCTGCTGATGCGGGGTCAGGATGTGCATGAAGGGGGTGGGGGGGGACGCCGCCGCCGTGGCGGGGTTGATGGGGCCACCACTGCCCAGAGCTGAAGGCAGGTTGAAAGAGGCTGCTGGGGTTCCAGTGTGAAATCCCTGCTTCTCGAAGGATTGCTGAGGAGGAGATGCCAAAGGCAGAATAAGGGCAGGGAGCCAGGCTGGCAGTGTGCCCCTCCCATCTCTACATGTCACAGGCCCACAGTCAGCCTGTGCTACACAGAACAGATAAGAGTCTCTTCCCATGGCTCTTTCTGGGCTTGGAATTGCTGTCAGCTGGGAAATGTCAAGCATTTCCCTTCTCCCTGGCTGTCTGATCCAAGGGGAAGAGACCTCATTGCCCGGAGAGGCTGTGTCTCAGAGCCTGGCTTCTCCTCCCCCAGCAATGCAGGAAGCACACAGACACTGACCTGAGTTTTGGAGTAGACAGAGCCCGAGATGTCTGGCACGCCTGTATTACTGGATGTCACGGATACACCTGGGAAGAAGGAAGGGACAGGGGGTGTTAGGCAGCAGCCAGTGGGTCAGCATGAGCTGCTTGCTGCTAACACCTGCTGGAGAGCTCCAGTGGTGAGAGATCTGCAGACAGACTGGCATGGGCATGGCCACATGCAAAGCACCCATATACGTTACTTTGCTCTGGACACACACTGTTTCACAATGCCTCCAGAAACCAGCTGAAGGGCTGGCTGCCACCCAGAGAAACACATGGGAAACAGCAGGTCTGAGGAGAGCTGGAGAACACAATGGACAGACAGGGAAACAAACCCACAGCTTGTGGCACAGCAACAAGAACAGCCCAAAAGCTCCTCCAGTGTAAAACCAGCAATTGCATGTAAAGGTAACTCAGCTGTAGGCTGGGATGGCTGGTGCAGTGACTGACAACACAAGCCCCATGGGGTGTTGCCTGTCCATAAAAAAGGGTGGCCCAGAGGACACCTCAGCCATCATTTAATGCCTGGAAAAAGTGCTGAAATGCAAGCAGTTTGAAGGACTCAGCACCAGGTGACCTGGTACAAAGCTGAAACACCTTCTCGAAGAGAAAATACCATCTTGAAGGGCTCTAATGCAGTGAAAAAAAGAGACAAAAGGAATTTAAAGACTGGAAGAGAGAGCCATATGCAGCCCTGTGTAAGTCAGCCAGACACCAACCAAGTACTAAGACAGGCAGCAGGTTCATGACCTTCCCGCATCTTTGAATCAAGGACACTTCCTTAGAAAGTGTCTGCCAAACATTGGTGGGAAACAAGTTCAAATCCAGAACAATTGCTGTTCTGTTAATCACATATAGGCAGATAAAAAACCAACAAACCAAACCACTGAGCAGCTTAAGCTTCTGATAGTAGTCCAAGGGCCCAGACAGCTGATTGTGGGGCACAGAGGAGGGCATGAAGTGATCTGTAACCCCCAAACCTTCCCCAGACCTGGATGCAGAACAATCCTAGGCCTTTCTAAGCATAATCAATCTCCTTGGGAGTGGAATCCCTGGAATTTTTCTCTATTACTGCTGTAAGAGAGCAGTCCCTATCACAGCCAGTAAGATGGAAAGTGCTCTTGTGGGTCTCTTACCAGTGCTGTACCCATGAGAGCCATAGCCACTGGGCTGCTGGAAAGGAGTTGCTGATGCATTGACGCTGACATTCACACCATGCTGCTTGGAAGAGGTAGGAGCAACCTACAGAACAGAGCGGAAGAGAGTGAGAAGAGGCTGTGCCACCCTTCTGCCCAAATCCCACACCCTGACTCTGGGGAACTCACAGGGAACACGGCGGGCCCGTACTGGAAGGTGCTGGGGAGCCCTGGTACCCCTGTGTAGTATGGCAGACTGGTGTAACTGTAGCCAGGAGGCAGCGCCGGGTTCAGGAACGTTTGCTGCGTGGTGTGGTGGGTCTGGGTCTGGCTCTGCTGAGGCTGAGCCAGAGTTGTTGCAGGAGCAGGGGAAGAGGCATCACCACGGCCAAATTTTGTTAAATCACCTGAAATAGAAGAGGTGAGAGTGAAGAACAGATGTTAGTTAGATCCTGGCCCGTTTCCACTCAGCCCAAAGGTGAGCCAGCCTTTTGATAAACAGTGACTTCAGTTACATCCCCCTCCCCCCAAGGACTGTGGTCCTCAGACTTGTGCACACTGATAAGGTGAAGCTATTAATTGCTCCTAGGCCCTAACAGGACTACAGAGGCAAAGGGAAGCCACAGTAGCAAAGCCCACAATCCGGCACTGGATAAACCTGCTAGCAGAGCCTGATGTTAGAGCTGTCCCTCTCCATGCACCACCAGCAGGACTGAACACAACTCAGATCCTTGCCTGGGCTGTGCAGGGCTTGGTTGCAGGGCTGGGGGAAGCTCCCTGTTCTGATCTTGATGAGCACTCGCCTGGCTCATCCATGCAAACACACTCTCCTGTTCAAGGCTCACACAGTTGAAAGGTCATAGAGCTCTGACCTTTCAGCCTCAGCTGGGCAAAAGCACTTCCACACAAAGCAGCTCCTGCCAAAGCTGAGGAGAAGTGGTGCTGGAAAAAGACTGAACCTCCAAGTGCAACAATTCCTAAAGCATATGAAAGCTCAGTCACTGCCCACTGCAGACTGGCAGTGTGTTAACCAAGGTTACCAAGGTCAGTGTGAGGTCATACACCCAAATGGGTGCTTGGCTTGAGTTTGACAGGTCCCAAATTTCTCACCGGCTTTCCCCATGAGACTGTCCCATATAAAAAAAATTAATTTCTCCATATTTTGTATTTTTCTTTCCACTTTTACTGTCAGTGCTTGAGAAGCACTGCTTACCACCTGCCTCACAACCACCTGGAAAGCAGCTCCCCAGTTGTAGGCCTTGAAGAATCTGCCAGCCCTTCCTCACTCTCTGTTCAGCTGCCCCATTAAGTCCTACTTTGCCCACCTCTTCCCAGTATCAGACCTATCAGAACAAAATGCTCAAAGGGAAAGCAAGAATCTAGCTGTGAGAAGCATGCTTCAAACCAAAAGCAGTGCAGGAGGCACAGTGCAGGCGCAGAGGTAGCTGCAGTGAACAAACACAGGACACTGGTAGGAGCAGCACAAACCCTGATGGGATGGGAATCAGAGCAGTCTTTTTCCCTACCAGAGTATGGATTGCTGCTCAGGCTGCCATCTCTTCCAGTCAGTGGTGTGGT
>NW_005054546.1:587109-594771 GCF_000277835.1 Geospiza fortis | reverse complement strand
TGTAGGGAATGGGATGCTGTAGTAATCCTGATGAATAAAAGCAAAAGAAGGCATTTATCAGCTCTGTCCAAAGTGCAAAGCAGTATATTTGGGAGAGAGGAATTTCTGTACTGCAGCTGCAAGATATGTCTGAGAATTGCAGTCCAACCAGCCACATCAGGCTGATCATAACCTACAGCAGCCCCAGGTCTTTGTAGCATGTACCATCCCCCTCATCTGGCTATTAGAAGAACCAGATAAGGTCTACTGGTATGCAGCTCTTAAACTGGCTGGACTTTCCCCCCCTCTTCACAATAAAATGGACAGGTCCTGTTGCTAAATAAAGCCCATTCTCATCAGGTATTTAGTCACTGGCTCTGTCATGGATCAGAGGTGAATCTCTAATAGCCCTGCTGTTGGAACTTGTGCTCCTTGGCTCCACAAGGAACATTGCTGCATGAGTAACACGTGCAGGCAGCTCCCCACGTGCCAAGGAGCAAATGATTAACTCCTCACTGCTGTCACAGAGGTGCATCCACTCAGCACTCCATTTTGCCAGCTCTTGAGCTGACTTTGTCTCTACCCAAGCAGCACCAGGGGAAGTGGCATGTCCTTGTCATTCTGCAGTACTCACCAATGGGAATCTCGTCTGGAGCATTTGCAAGTCATCATATCCATACACCTGTGGCTAGAAAAAGAGCCAGAGATGACACTGGGGACGTGGACAACACAAGGATTTTAGATTAAACATTTAGATAAACACGAGAGAAAGCCAGAAGTAGCCAGTGAGCAGCCATCAGGTGCAGGCAGCCAGAGCCCTGACACAGGCTGATGCTGCCAGAAGTTCCTGTGAGTTGCTCAAAGGAAAGTGCTCCAGACCATAAAGCCACTCAACAGTTTTTCTCTGGAAATCATCCCAAAACTGAAGTCTATCCTCACCTTTAGGAGAGGATGTGACACACACCCCTAGACTTTGTGGCTGTTGCTACCCTTGCCCTGAGTGCCCTTTGTCACACCATATTTCTAACACAGCTCTGTGTTTCCACACACTGTGCTCTGCCCAAGGGCTCTTAAAAGGCTGGAGAGGCTTCAAAGAACAGACTCTGCCCTGGGGTGATCACAACACACATTTACCCCCACAGGCATATGGAAATCATGGAAAAAAACAGCAGGTCCAAACTCTGCCTGTCCAAGGCAGTCCTGCTGGGCTATGTCACAGTTTTTAGTGTCCCTCCCTGCTGCAGAGAGGGCTGGGACACCACTGCAAAGTTCCACTCACCGGGTAGGCATGTAGCAACCCTGGAGCCATGATGTATGGATTAGGCAACAACGGTGGGACTCCAGGAGGGAGATTGGGAGGGGCTTTTCCTGAAAGAGGAGGAGAAAGGAAAAGTTCCACAGTGAAGCAAACAGCAGAAGCTCGCTCTCTTAGCCCTCACACCCTTCTCTGGTACAGTAGCAGCCAGGACCGTACCTGATGTGGTTGCAACAGAGCTGCGAGTCGAGGCCGTCACTGTGGAGTTGCTGCTGAGGCTGAGGCCCAGGCTGCAGCCACTGCTGAGGCTGGAGGAGACGCTGACAACTGGTGGGGCAGCTGACACCGTGCTGGAGGAGGTGGAGAAAGTACTAGCAGAAGAATGGAGGCTTGCTTCACTCTCCACACTTGTGTGCTAAGGAAGGAAGGGAGGAGAGTCAGGGGATCAGGCAGATGGAACCAAGTGCACAGGTACCACAGGACATTCGCTGTGCTGAACATCATGCACCTCTGTCTGCATCTGGATGTTTCTGCAGTAAGTCTGGCTTAAGTCCAAAGTCCTGACAGCAGCCAATCCCTAATGCTTACAAACCTCTCTCATGGTTCCATCCCAACTCATCTGTCTGAGGAGCAGAGCAGGGCTTGACACCACATTTGCAGCAGGGTGATTTATTCTGCTGCAAAAGCCAATGCTCAGGAACTGTACTGCAAGAGCTCCAGCAGTAGAGATGTTTGGTTCCACTGCATCAGCTACCAGTTTGCTCTGACATGTGGCTGTGACTCTGCAGCACCTTCAAGGGCTACTACAGGCTCAAAAGAAGGCATTGCTCAGTCAGAAACAGACAGGGTGTCAACAGCCTTGAGCCACAGGTGTGCAGTGTTCTGACATTACCCCCTGTTGTCTCTCTCCACACAACATCCAGACTCCAGCAGGACAGCCAGCAGCCTGGCAGCTCCTGCCACAAGCACAGCCCCAAGGTCAGGCACCCCAGACCCCCCCCAAGCTGAGCAGAAATGGGGCACACAGTGAGAGATCCTACCCAGACTCACCAGAAGGGTTGAAGTTGATGTTCGCCCAGAGGATGTGGATGAGGACAGACTGTTCTGCTGGGTGGGTAATGCACTGACAGGAAGAGAAATAAAACATTGTCACACCAAGGTGAGAGCCAACATCAGTAGCACCATCCCATTTCCCATCTGCTTGGATGGGATGAGTCATCTTAGTCTTCCTCACTGCATGAGACAGACCCTGATGTCTGCTATAGATTCCTGCTTCTAGTTCTGCTTCTTCAGAATCCACCCCTCACTCCCTCACCTGCTGAGCTGGGCAGTGCTTGTACTGGGGAGCTCCTCGCTGTGGCTCAGGCTGCTCAGAGCTGTTGAGTGTTGGCTGGCTGTTGTCAGCAGGGACGATGCAGACACCCCATCGTTGAGAGGGGCAATGCTGGGAGCAGAGGGGGAGTCGGATTTCACTGCAGGGCCCGTAGCACCTGAGAACAAAAGCTTAGGGTTAAGGGCAGCTACTGGCTGAGGGTAACACAAAGGCAAGGATCAGCAAGTGCTCAGCAAGAGGAGCTGGGAGATTTGGGGCTCCCCTCAGGGCTGCCAAACAGTTATACACTTATGATTGTGTTCTATGGCTCACTTTACTCCAACACTACCACTGGCTCTGCAAAGAGCTTCAAGACCTACAGAGAAGTGCCTTCCACACACAAAGCAGAGTAAGTTATTGTCATAGGTGACCCTTCAAGGATCTCAAGCTGAATGTTTTGAGGCAAAAAAGTAATCTGAATGGCAGCAATTAGTCCAGCAAGGACTTGCTATTAGCACGTCCTTAGGACTTGCTATTAGATAAAACTTCTCATTCAAAGCACAGAACAGGAGCACAAGAGATACAGAACATCCACTGTACTGGCAAGACTCTTACCTTCAACAGCCTGTGTGGTTTGTAATGGCGTGGGTTGTACAGAACTGAAACCATTCTGAAGAAGAAGAGAAAAAAGAAGTACTGGGCATTATTGCCATGGATTTCCAGAGGCAGAGCTAGTGTCACCTCTCTCTCACACTCCCTTGCACAGTTATGAAAATGTTCTGCTACCAGCATGTGTCACCAGACTGTGTTTGGGTCAGTCCCAAGGTCCAGCCCCATGCCAGCGTGGTCCCCAAGTGTATATGAGAGAAATCAGTGCAAGAAGTTTCTCTGCTGCTGGTAGTTAGACTGCCTCAACACTCTCAATCCGAGTTCATTAGCCAAACCTGACATTACTGAGCTGGTGTGCAGCATACAAGAACCAAATCCGTAACATAAAACAAAATTCTTTGTCTGCATGCCCCTCTAGCAGGGTACATGACACAACACATGCCCTGCAATCACCTTGACTGCTGTTAACCCCAGTGGTCCAGGCACAAAACACAGCAGCCACAAGAGAGCTCTCATCAGAGCCCACGAGCCACACAGTGAGGCTGAAGGATCACAGAACCCTTTGATTCAGCTTTCCCCAAGACACTTCACACGTGAGGCTCACTCAGCACAATGGGTGAGCAAAGCTGTTCTCTTACCTTAGCCTGGGTCAGATCTTTCTGGGGCGAAGAGGAGATAGAATTTGGGTATCGCCTCGTCTGGGTGGATCTCTGTTCGTACAGTGGTCCCTGAGCACTGTTCTGGGAGGTAAATGTTGCTGTCTGTATTGTGCCACTCTGGTAACCAGACTCCTGGCTTTGATTGGACGAAATTGTGGATGAAGATTCACTACAAAAGAAAAAAAAAAGTGTTCCTCCGTTCCTCCATTTTCCTCTGAAACAGCCCTGCTGTAAGCTGCTGGCCCAGACTGGGCTCTTCACTTCAAATACTCAAGATAAAAAGCCCCAAGCATCAGTATAAATGCACCACATGAAGCAGCCAAGCCAGGAAGCATGCCCAGAGAGCAGGGCTAGCCCAGCCATGGACATCCCGCTGCAGCCTTGCCTCACACACTGCTGTGCCTTAGGCAACGCTTCATGAGCTGCCACCACTCAGGTCCCAGTACTCAAAGCACTGGCCAGTTACTGAGGGTCAGCCCAACAGAAAACAAACACAGTATCACAAATGATGCTCCTTCTCCACTGTGTCCCAGTTTGCCAGGCAAAAAGAAGGACAAAGCACTCAGAATCTGCTCAGTAGAGACATGGAGCAGTTGTGCTGGGGATTCCCCATTTGTGTTTTCAACAACACAGTTTAAGGCTAGCAGAAAAACAATTTTCTGTGCAAGTGCCACAGGCCAAAGAGCCACAGAGCTGCCCTATGAGTCTGCTGGCAGCTTGTGCTTTGCTGTTGCATACATTGTCCCCCCTTTGTGACCAAAGCACAGTCAGAAAGGGTCTACTAGTATGCACGACAACTCAAGTCCACAGGACCAACTCTCAAAGCTTCCTCCTTGGATTAAAGGCTCCTGGTGCTCACCTGGCCGAGCTGGTGTAGAGGCTGCTCTGAGACTGGCTAACGGCGGCGCTGGTTGTGGGCGTCGATTCATACTCAGCAAGAACAGGCTCTGAACCAAACTGTAACGCCCCAAACTGCAGGTTTAGCCCTGAGATATCTGAGGAGCCAGGCATTTCCACAGCAAGTGCAGGAATCTGCAAGGGAGGAACAATAGAACGGGTCAATCATTCCCAGGGATTAGCCCAGAGAATGACTTTATTACCCTCGTTTCCCTGCACACAATGGCAGTTATAGGCTTGCAGCCCCTGAATTACACTGTTCAACCCAGGCAGGCACACAACTCCATCACCCCCACAAGCACTCAGTGCTAACTAATAAAGTACTGGAATGAATAATAAAGTACTGGAATGCTCTTCCCAGGGAGGTGGTGGAATCACCACCTCTGGATGTGTTTAAAAAAAGACTGGAGATGGCACTTGGTGCTATAGTCTAGTTGAGGTGTTAGGGCATAGGTTGGACTCGATGATCTTAGAGGTCTCTTCCAACCTTGTGATTCTGTGATTCTAACAAGAGGAAGGCCAAGCCCAGACCTTCCCTGAGCAGCCCAAATGGTTATTTCTGCAGCTCTAACACAACTCAGTTGTCTCCTTCCCCACCACTGCACCTTTGATGTTAACGATGCTTTTTTCTTTTGCTGCTTGAGCTTCTGCTGTGCTGGCTGGGGACTTGAGGACTGGTTGTCCGAGGAGCCTGGAGACATCTGGGGAACTGGATTGGTTTTGCTGGGCAGTGGTGAGGATGGAGGGGCCGGTGTGGTTGTGGAGGCAGTCACCACAGGCTGCTTCTCCTGCATGAACACTTCTATCATGGTTGAAGTTGATGTGAAGCCCTGACGCTTGGTGAAGGGACTATGCACGGAAGAGTCTGTTGGATTCTTGAGATCTATGAGACAAGACAGAGGTGAGTTAGCAGGGTTTAGTTTCCTAAAAAAGAAATCAAATTCTGACACTTAGCAAGAAAAATAAATCCTTTTCCTTTATGTTTCATCCTGAAACTTGTTAGGGAGCAGAAAACTTAAGCATCTCTGCTCCCAGCCTCACACTCTCCCTACCATCAATGCCAAGCCTTTTTAAGGCCTTCTTCCCTCAGTTGCTTCCACCATCCCTACAGGACAAAGCCAGCTTGCATGGCAGAAGTCCTCCATTCTCCAAGAAAAGCTGGGCTCCAGAGTCCCTCGTGTGGAGACACTGCATATCAGTCCTGCAGGCCACTTCCTTCCCATCTCTGTTAACAGTCCTGCATTCCACTGCCTCGCCCTTGAGGTATCTCCAAGCAACATCACTGCTTGGGGCTGCCTACCCTCAGGTCTTTGCACCACCTTCCTCCTCTGACTAAGCCTTTCCACAGTTTATTCAAAATCAACTCCTATTCTCTGTGACTCTCCTCTGAGGTTTCTTGTCTGAGAAGATCAGAAGCTGCCAACACTGACTGTCACTAGGACAGGGCTCAGTTTTTCTTCAGCTTAGATTTGAACCAGAGCCATTTCCCTATAAAAAGCACAAGCTGAAGGAAATGACATGGCACTCAACCACAGCAAAACTCAGCTTCTCATCTGAAAATAGCCTCTCAATACCTGTTTATTCCCTCATGCCAGCCCAGCAACAGAGTTACTTCTTGGCATTTAACAGCAAATCCCCTTAAAATTCTCTTCAAAGATAAGAGTTCAGCAGAGAGAAGAGACTGACAAGTCTCATATTTGGGAGCTATTCTCCAGAGGTGCTCTTCCAGAACTTTTTCTGGCACAGCTTTACACCAGGAAGTTCTGCACACTCTGAGAGGCTCATGAACATCAGATCCCTGGCCCTAAAACTGTCTGGAATGACAGATTCAACTGTTCCAAGTATAAAAGGAACAGGGAGAGACACACACTATTACATTTTAGTCTCACCCACAGCTCTCTTTAATTTTCCCAGCTAAACTCCATGAAGAGTTTACATTCAATGCAAAACCCATCTGCAGTTTAGAAACCTAAATTCCCACAGCCCTTAGATTTTTGGTGCCCTCACAGCAGTAGTGGGAAGGCTGCTTTCCAACTTGTGAGCACATCCTCAGCTGAATCCCTCCCACAGCTGCTCCCTGCAGTTCTTGGGGAACACATTCCCTCCCCTCTGGGAGCTGCTGCTCCTCCTTACCGTACTGCACCAGAGACGAGGTCTGTGTGGTGGATGCCATGTCCCAGGAAGCAGCAGTGGTGCTCCCAGCAGGCTGGGTGTGCTGAGCTGCCAGCTGAGCCAGTGCCTGGGCTGTCTTGAACTGCTCCAGGAACTGGGACCCTGTGGTACTGCTGCCTTTGGCCTCCCCGACATCTCCAAACCCTTTCCCCAACATGCTCACCTGCAATTTCAGCAAAGAGAAAAAGTCAATGTCTGCCATGGCTTGGAACTGAGCTCAGAGGACAGACACATCTCTGAATATCATCCCAAATGCACTGTACCCTGCTGCTTCTCACTGGGTGCCTCACTCAGCACTCTGGAGCTCCAAATGCACACACTGCTGGCAGGAAGTTTCTTTCCCAGCCTCCACCATGTGTGAGCACAGGTATGCTCATCCTCTGCCCAACCCATGCCATGGTGTGGTGTCACAGGGGGTTACAAAGGAAGTTAACAGACAGGATCTTAAAAAACATACTGAATTATCCTCATGCATTCAGTTGCACTAAAAGAAAAACATCAGGAGATCCTGGCTTCATAGTTAATGTGGTTTTGAAAATCTTTCCTCAACTATCTCACCATTAAGTGAACAATTTTTATTTCTTTTTGCTGAAGTTACACAAAGCAGCATCTGCCCAAGTCTATGCAGATCCCTGACTCTGACTCAATGTCTCCTTCCTTCTCCTGGCAGTGGGTGCCAGCATTCAATCCCACACCAGTCCCCAACCAGTTCTGTTTCTCAAACTGTTGGAATTGCAAGCCCTGGACCAGAAGAGCTTTTCCTTTCCTTTAAGCAGGAA
>NW_005054546.1:570211-586962 GCF_000277835.1 Geospiza fortis | reverse complement strand
CAGGAATGAAGCATGTGCTGCAAATCTGACAAGGGCAGCAGGGGAGGAATTATCACAATTATTTCAAATTGAGCAATGAACTTCAGGCCACTGCTTTTAAAGCAGACTAGCAAATCATTTCACTCTACCAGCCCCAAGCAGAGAGCATCAGGATTGTATTTCCTATATCACCCAAACAGACACAACAACAGGGGATAACAGCAACCTCAGGCAAACACCCACTGGCAGAGACCAGCACTTCCTTACCATGCTGTGGTGAGAGAAGGAGTTTCCAGAGGCAGGCTGGGATAGAGCACTCTGTTTAGAATTGCTGAACACCAGTGGCTGTGCCAGGGAAGGAGTCTGAGATGACTCCAGGTTTGTTGACTCATTCTCCATAGAAGAGGGTGTCTTTCCTAGCAGGACTGCGAGATCAATTCTGGGTAGACAAAGACCCACTGAGGTTACCAAAGCTCCCACTTCCATGAGAACAGATTCCCCCTTGAGCCTCACAGCTTTTACTTTACAAATTGAAGGAATCTGCAGAACGAACTCAAAACTGCCAGCAGCAGCCTCAAAAAGTCAGACTGACCAAGCAAGACCCTGCATGGCCTTTGATTTTAAATAATTTTAAAATTACATTAATTTAACACAGCAAAATGCCCCCAAACCTGAAGAACTAGCAATAGAGCATATACTAATCCTAATCCAGGATTAAGACCCAATAACTCCTAAATCAACTCTTCCATTTAAATCCACCCCACCTCATTCAGAGCTGCTGCATTTTGGCTAGGTAGAAAGGTTTAGTTGAAGATGGCAAATTGCTCCAAGACTCATGTGCCACTTTTCCCAGGTAAACAGCATCACCATGGGCTCTCACCTTTGTCCAGCTGTGATTGTCACATTCTCAGCAGGGAGAGGCACTGAAGACACATTGGAGGCCGTGAAGATCTTTGTCTCTGACAGCTGAAGGATAAAGAAGGGAAAAAAAATCCAAAAGTGAGAACAGCACCTCATAACAGTCCCTATGACACAAAGCACATGAATGTTTGAGACAAACAGCTACAGAAAAACTCAAAATTCAAGTGCTTAGACTGAAATTTTTTTAGCATTTGGCTCCCATCAGAATCAGCTTCTATTTAATTTGTCTCTTCTCAGGTAAGTGCACAAATCATCTGCCAGTGGAAAAAAAACCTCTTAAATGCTTCTACAAATTTCCCATAGTCCCTAACTCCCCTAGGGCTGCCCTAGGACTCTGGGCTGTTGCTCTGAGTCAATGGCATGCAGCACAGACCTGCAAAAGCCCCAGCACAGTAGGTGCAAGCACTGGTAGCAAAGAGAAACTTCTCATCCATAGATAAGCTTCCAGTGATCTGGGCTCACCTGGATGATCTGACCAACAGATCAGCTATGGAAGGGAAAATAATTGCTCAAAATCTGGCGGAAGTTAGTGATGACCTGGCCTGAAACATGTCTGAACATGAACAGCTTCTATTCCAGACTGAGGAGCTGCTACAAACTGAACTGCCAGAGTTTAAGAAGTAAATCCAGAACTCCTGGGAGCATCTCACACACACTGAGGGTAAGAAAGGCTCTCAGAAGCTCCCTTCTAGCAGACACCTGACTGAACAAAGAAAAGCTGCTCCTATCTCCAAACACAGCAGCAGTGCTTCCCCCAGGTGGTGCCTGGCAAACACAGGCTTGCTGTGCTTGCCCATTCTGTCAGCTGAGCCAAAATGAGCACACAAAACTAAGAATCACACCAAAATGCCCAACCCTGCTCCCATCTGCAAGAACAGAAGGCCTTCCTTGATTCAGAGAGGGATTGAAGCCCATTTCAGAAGAAACTTATAGACAGGCTTTAAGAGAAGGTGCTAACAATGTCCACTCTCCCCTGAAGGAGACAAGGTAGAGAACACAAGGTGGTGAGACACACCAAAGAACATGCCAGAAGGTAAAGTCAAGAGCTTCTTTTCCATTCAAATCACAAGGACCAGCAGAGGCACATGATGTGCATGAAACCGTGAAACTGCTGCTGGTGTGATCAAAAGCAAAACTTCCCCAACTGCCACACCACCAGAGCAGTGGAGCAAGAGTCCTGTGTGGAGTCAGGCCAGTTTTTGGAAGAATTCCATCTTGCAGTTACAGGAAATGAGAGGACCAGCCTCAATGCCCCAGGAGATCTCCTCCAGTCTTGGGCCATTATGACAAGCTCTAGAACATATATCCTGCAGAAGATGCAACAATTATTTATTCATCAGAGCTCCTGGGGCTGGGGTTCTGTCCACAGTTTGGGGAGGATGGGCTTTGAGCTCCCCTGGCAGCTCTGTGTGTACAGACAGAACAGCAGCCTGCTGGCAGATGCACAGAGGAGATGGTTCAGAAAATACCTACATCTTCATTCCAGTCCTCCGTGCCCCATTCTTCTGTCGCTGCCCTCCACGCACCTGTAAGGACAACAACAGGTACAGAAGTTATGCATGCATCAAAGCTCTATGTCCAACAGCTGGGGGAGCACTGGGGAGCTTTGCAGGCAGCCAGGAGGATTTCTATTTGCCAATCAGACAAGTTAAAGCACTCAACCTCAACCCAGGCTTTATGGTCAAGATGGGATCCCCTCTGCCTTGCTGGTGTAGGCTGGGATGAAAAAGAGACTGCCAGGCTGGCAGACAGGGCAACAGACATCTTCCCAACACCCAAAAGGGAAGCTGAGCTCTGCAAGGAAGCCCCAGCATCGTCCCCAGCCTCCTTGTGCCATTTTCCTGGCTCCCCTTGTACTGCAGTAGCTGTAGGTTTGTGCAAGCAGTGTTACCCCAGCAGCTCCTCCCTCGTGGCCTTCCTGCCAGCTCTGGCACAGGATTTCACCATCCAGGCAAACCTCAAGTTTCTATAAAACTTAAGGAAAACTGAGCCATTCCCACAGTTCATCTGCCACCCCACAAAAAAATAAAAAAAAGTTTGAAACCTCAGCGCTCCAGAACCTCCTGTGCTCAGGCAAATGGGATTCAGAAAAGAAAATGTATGGGACTAAGCAATTCCTGCATTTTCTGTGACCAGGTTGAGAGATATGCTCAAAGTGTGCAGCTTGAAGCACCAGGAAGAAAAGCAGGAAACCTCAGCTGCAATCCAACACAGCACAATTTAGGTGAGCAAAAATTTACCAGAAAATAAAGAGTTTTGCCTGGCTGCATCTTCAACTTGTTCCAATCCTTGCTTCCATCACAGTTTAATCACTGTACTTTGAATATTATGCGCCAGTTTCAGATTCTATTTAACAAGTAAAATTTGGTTTGGGAAGAGAACAGGAGCTTTCACATCCCCAAAAACCTCAGAGCATAAAGCCAGTCCCATTTTGTACAGCTTGCTTTCAGTTCACACAAACCAGATCAAGAAAATCTGAGAGCACCAGCAGGATTAATCCTGAAGACACTTAGTGGATGGAACAAGCTGGTCTCAGCCCTTTTACAGGATAAAACAAAGCATGTGGAGAAGGAGAACATTCTGAGCTCTTCTGCAGGACACAGATCTCCCCATACAGAACTTCACTTGTGTATTTAAACAACCACTTGTCTGGACTTGGGGGATCCAGTGCATGAAGTGTCAGTGAATTATTCTTTTTTCATTGCTTTTTTTGTCTTGTTTGATGAATTGAGCCAATTCAAGAAGTCTCCCAGGATTTACTGTTTTATATACTCAAGTTTGAAATACTGATATTAATACAACAATACTTTCCAGAGTGCCAGAAGTTTTAAGGCACACTGCCCCTTCCTCCACAGCCAGAACCATCAACACATTCAATGCAAAACCCATCTGCAGTTTAGAAACCTAAATTCCCACACTCCTTAGATTTTTGGTGCCCTCACCAGCAGTGGGAAGGCTGCTTTCCAAATTTTCATGGATCAGAAAAGTCATTCTAGCCCAAGGCTGACCCAGGAGGTGAAGTGGGAGCTGGATGTACCTGCAGCTGGCCCAGAGAGCAGGAAGACAGGAGAGCTGCCCCAAGAGTTTGAGCATGCAGGAACATAGCATGGGGCTCTTAAGTCTTGTTTGATTGGGGAAAATAAGAAAAGAAAAGCAGCACTAAAAGCAGAAGGAAACCCTGCAGATGAAGGACAGCCATTGACAGGGCTTTCCCCAAGCCCTGTCAAGTTTACTCCTCAAATACCAGACACTGACTCAGCATGGCTCGAGGGGCACATGGAGAATCAAAGACCTGTGATGTGTTCACCAGGAACACTCCAGAAAGCTCCCAACTAGCACAGCATGGGAAGCTTTTTTAAAGAAACCAACGGTATCACTCTCCATCAAACTCTTCCGAAGGGGAGAGCTGCAACACAAGCAATACCCTGAGCCTTCTAACATTTCAGAAGGGTGGTGAACAGCAAGCCTTCCTCTCTGCTTTCAGAAAGCCCTTCAAAAAGCTGCTGGTCTTTAAGCTCCTCAAACCAAGAAAAAGAGGAAAAAATAAAATTAAGCCAACAACATGTGCAAATATGAATGTGGTGAAGGAAAAAAAAAATCCCATTTTGTGTCTCCAAGTTTTCTAAATCACCCCCCCAAATCCACTCTCTCTTCATTTTAAACAGGGAGATACCCAGCCTGCTCCTCCCACAGCCCAGCAGGCAGGAATGGATCCAGGCTTGTCACCCTGCACTAGGAAGGCAACACACCCAAAGGCCCCCACGCTGCACCTCGAAGGAATGCTAATCCAAACAAAGCCAAAGGGCAGCAAAATCACAATGGCAGTGCTGGAGCAGATGGCCTTGTGCTGCCTGGGGAAGTTAAAGATTAACCCAAAATGCTCCAACACAGCAGCAGCTCTCCATGTGTCTGCCTGCTTTCAGGCCCTGCACGAGAGACTCCTCAGCCTCAACACTTCTCCTCCTGCCCTGACTTTCAAGAGGAAAGTGGCAAATTCTTCTGGAAGGTCCCTTAGCCTCAACTTCAAAACCTCAGGTTAGATGGAGGAGACAAACAAGATGTTGGCCTGATTATGGACACAATGGAATTCTGTAGATGTGAGCAAACTGCATCCCCTCCTGGCTGTCTCGTGGCTTCCTAAGGATAATATTTGAGCAGGAAATCAAGTGGCAGGCACAGAGCAGCTTTGCCATCAAGCACCCCTCCAAAGCCACCATCATCTTCAGCTGCAGGGAGGTGAAGAGGAGCAGCCAGGCAGGCTGAGCATGCCAGAGCAGCCTTTGGGCCCTGCTCACCCAGCAGCAGCCAAAAGCAGAGGCAAAGCACAGAGAGAGCTCAGCCAGAGCAGCTGCCCTGGCAGCAGGGCTGTGACCCTGAGCAGGAACAGCAGGGAGGACAAAGGAATGGCACAGGGACACCAGCAAGTCACAGTTTTGGGCATGAGAGACACAGGGAGTATGACTGAGCTGCCTCACACCTCCTGCCCTCTGGCACCAGAGCTGCTCTGGGCATCCAGAAGCAATGGCTGAAGTTAAAATTTGCATAATCCACAGGAATTACTGTTAGCTTCTCCCAGTTTACATTCAAAGTGTCAACGTTAGTAAAAGCACAGTCAGAACAAAGTCAAATATTAATTTAAATGAACAAATTAAGAGAGAGAAGAATGACATATCCACAGATATTTCAGATTTTTTAAAAAAAGCTATAAAGTAAAGGTATCCGGGGCAGTTAGTGCACCTGGATGTATCGTACCAGGAGCAGTGTCAAATTTTCGGGGATAATTTGACCCCTCACCCCCAATGAAATCAAGTCCTGAAACAAAAAAAAAAAGAAAAGAAAGACAACCAGTGAAATTTTGACTTAAAGTGTAGGTGAGTTTCATTGCCCCCATGTACACCAGTCACATTGTACCTGTGGATATTATTAATTTAAAGAGATGCCTGTGGCTACTAAATTGCAAACAAAACAACCACACACAACACAGGTGACCAGTGGTGTTGCACAATAAACTTTATAGCTGTGTTGTAGTACTAGAGCAAATCTGAGTTGTCAGAAAAATCTTCAGTTCTCCCACTAACCACACTCTAACCCACTTCATTCCACAATTCCAACAAAACACCAACACAGGGAAATGAAAACCATTCAAACAGAAGCCTGTTCCCACTAGACAGTTAAATTTCCAGCACAGAGAGCTCTGTCCACTCCCTCTGGTATTTAAAACCCCTCCTCAGCTGCCAAGAAGATGATCACTCTGTCTGCTGGTGTTTCATAAAAACACCCTCCTTCCACAATAGCTGTTTTCTGAAGAAAAAAAATAAACAAAACCCATGAAAACACAAAGGAACCACCCCCTTCCCCTGACACCAACAGTATGCAGTAAAAGGTATCCCAGATAATGGGACTTTAATTCTCTCTTTCCAAACCTATCCATTTTTCAGGAAAACAAAGAAGTATGGAAGGGGTCTAAAGCATCATTAACACAGGTGTGGATGCTTCTTATACCCAAGACATGGTATTTACTTAAATACTCAGTGATTGTAGAAAATTAGTTTGACTTTGCAGTGGTGCCAGATTGCTCCTTAAAAAAGACAACAAAACTACCAATGAGCCCTGCCCTCCTCTCCCCTACCCCCCAAAGAAAAGGCTATTTACAGTCAAGGACTGTGACTGTCCCATTCTCACACTGCAAAATCTGAGCTCACCTGTGTCTCAATATTGTGCATACATGAAACAAAACCCAGAGCACCAATTTTCCAATGCAGGAGAATGTGCAGAGGGCAGCTGGGTGCTCAGAATCACCCAGCAAACACATTTGCTTCAAACAGGGAAGGAAGCAGAATTGCTTTCAGCTTGTTTCTGTAACAAAATCCTATCCCCACCATGGTTTGAGCAAGATGACCATGAAAGAATGAATGCTCTCAGTACCAAAATGAAGAGCAATACATCCTACTCCAAGTAATTCTCTGGAGGATGCACCAAACACTTGGAGATCTTGGATCTGCTTATCACACTACAGTTTATAAAAAACACCTTTCCAAGCAGTAGCATGGTTTCTACAGGAAAATAAACAGAGGTGAGTGTTCCTGTGCCTATGTCAGGCAACAGCACCCACAAGCTCACCCCAGAGCAATCACCCAGCTCCGTTTCTAATGTGCAAAGGGTGCAAAGTACCAGGGTCACCGAAATCCATCTCTGAACCAACAACCTGTTCTTCCATCCCTGAGCCTAAACCTGCCTAGAATGTCCTCAGTGCAACTGGATGGAGGCAAACCCCACTCACACTGTCAACACAAGGCAGCACAAGCTCATGGGAAGGCTCTTACTTGTGCCATCGTCCGGCTCGAAGCTGCCGGTGTTGTTCCACGTGTTGTTGCTGTTCCCGTAGTTCTCATCCGTGCTGGCCGGCTCGGCATAGTCAGCTGGGTTGAAAGTTCTGCAAGAAACAAGAGGATGGAAATGGTCACTCTGCCAAAGTGTTTTGAAAGCAATTGATTTTATTCAGACTATAACATGTATCACAAGGCAGCTCTCTCAGCAGAGAGGTGCTTCAGCTACACCAGACATCTCAAGTTTAAGTTATTGTGATGCAGCTTGGGCCTTATTAACAACAAAAAACAAACCCTTCTCCCCCCCAAAAAAAACAAAATAATCCCCCCAAACAAACAAAACAAAAAAAAACAACAAACAAACAAAAAACCCACACCAAAAAAACTCCTCAAGAAAAAATCAAAACACCAAAAAACCCCAAAACAAAAAAAAAAAAACCAAAACCCCAAAACCCCCAAAAAAACCCCAAAACCCCAAAACAAAAAAAAACCCAAACCCCCAAAAAACCCCCAAAACCCCCAACAAAACAAAAAACCCCAACAACACAAAAAAAAACCCAACAACACAAAAAAAAACCCCACAACACAAAAAAAAAACCCCCAACACACAAAAAAAAACCCCCAACACCCAAAAAAACCCCCCCAACAACACAAAAAACCAACAACAAAAACAAAAAAACAACAACAAAAACAAAAAAAACACCCACCCAACAAAACAAAAGAAAATGGGAACAGAAATGACTGATACAAACAGTGCCATTCATGCACAGACTTTTATTTTTGCTGTGGTTTCTCTCAGTGAAACTTACCCCATGCCTTGGGCAGAAAATCTTCCCCCTCGCCGTCCAGAGCCACCTGTAAACACACACACACGTGCACTGCTGTCCCTTGGCTCTACATCACTGGGCAAAGAAACACTTGAACAACACACAGAGGTCCAGAATATGAAAGTGGAGAGGATTTTCCTGGGTTGATGGGATTGCCAGCAACATCTTTGGATGTATGGGAGTGACCTCAGCTGGCTGGCAGCATGATTAGCAGTGCAGCAATCCAGGCTTAACATGAGGTTTCCAGCTGGCATAAACCAGAAGTACTGGGCCCCAGATATTGATTTCTGCAGTATGTGAAGCAGATTTTGGGGTAAAATTAATTTCTGCCCCAAGTATTTAAAGTCCAAGCCAGTGGTGGTGCTCAAATACATGGCTAAGAATGATGAGGATGCAGGTTCTGTTGCTAACAAGCCACTGGCCACCTGCTAAAATAAGTTAACCTTGAGTTTTTAACTTCCCACCTCTGTAATAAAGCACTTTATTTTTCCTAACTCCATGGATGCGATGCAAGAGCTAGGTGCTGTTTCTAGCATATTTAAGAAGGGAAAGCAACATACAGGTACTAAAAGTAAGCATAAGAACAGAAAAACCAAGTGCATATGCTCAGTTTGGCAATTCCTCCCATAAAAGAGGCTTTGGAACCTCATGGGAGATAGATATACTGATAAAACTCTCCTCCTCCCAACCCCCTGGGGACTTCACATCCCGTGTGTACCTCGGCCTCGGCCACGTCCCCGCCTCCCTCTTTCCGTGCCTCTTCCAGACGATCCTCCACTCTTACCACCATCTAATCCATTCTCCTGGCCCCGAACTGAAAGACAGAACAATGCAAAGACAATTTCAAGACTCATCCTGCTTTAAACCACATCTCAAACCCCAAAATGCAGTGGCTGTGTGGGGGACAAGATCACCAAGTGCTCCCTGAACTGCTGATTTAAGCTGATGGAAAGTGAGGCCACCATGCAAAGAATCATCTCAGACAGGGGAGCATTGAACAGATTCACACATGCAGATGGGTGGTTTCCCTCCCAGATGTGTCTGCCCAAAAAGCTCTGCTGCCAGCTGTTACACAGCACAGTGCTTCAGTGGGAGGGTTTTGGGGTTATGAAAGGGAAGGTCCATACACTCTCTTCCACGGGTGGCACCTCGGCCTCGCCTCGGCAGCCCTCCACGTCGTCTGCTGAAATCCCGCTCCCGATCCCGGTTCTCTTTGCTTTCTTCACTGGGTTCTGTCTGTCCACTCTCCTTCTGTCCTGAGACACCTTTCTTCTTCCCAACCATTTCCCAGGAATGCTGAAGGTTTGCAGAGGGGAAAGAAATGAATCCCAGTTAGATCAATGAAAGGTGCAAATACATGAAGATTTAAACGTGCTACAGAGAATGTAACAGGGGTCTCCTCAAATATGGTTTCCAGATCAATTTTTTAAGGAGTCTATCTATCTGTCTACATATAGCACATCATCCTCCTTCAAGCCAAGCTTTCTTACCGTTGACTGGCACACAATTTGAGGTAACAGGAGATGAGTATTTCTGTTTCTGCAAAGATCTACTAAAATTCTTCAATAGAGATGGCATGATACATTTATACCTTGCTTAGGGGAAAAAAAAAGCCTGCCATTTCACACAGCTCACCAGGAGCTCTCAGAATAACCCAGGTAAATGTTTCCAAGTGATCTGCAGTCAACATTTGGGCTAAGTTCTTTAAGCAGATGCAAAGTTATTAACAAAATCTCTCCCTTAAATATCATCTTAGACGGAGAGAAGCATCACAGAATTTAACCAACTTGCAGGCAAGTTCAGCTGCAAAATGTTAAGTCTGCCTCCAGCTCAGTGCCATGGGCCTGCACCCATGTATCTTCTGACAGTTGCAGTGGTTTCATACTCTTAAACTGATGCTGCACACTGTTAGAACAATTTAATATAGTCATAAGTCATTTATAATCACCTGAAAACACAACTGGCAGACAGCTGGGTTTCAATGGCAGCACGCAGGGACAGTGACAAAAACCCCAACAACACAGTGGCACAAACTGCCATCAAACCCAAGGCTTCCAAAGTCTTTCTCCATAGGTATCTGGCTTAGAAATAAACTTTAAAATTATAGTATTCCAAGTAAACATTTTTCAAGTAAATGTTTTTTTTTTTTAATCAAGTTTAATCTAATGCTAAGATCATACCTGCTCCTTTACTGTTTGAAATACATTAACAGCATCTAGCTCAGCAGGCAAGCTGTCTTCAGCACCAAGCAACTACCAGGTCTGTTTCTTGTAAGAAAATCCCCTTTCTGGGATTGACCAGACCCAGAAGCAGCTCCAAGGTGCTGACCAATGGCACTGCAGGGGCTGCCTGTGCTCAGAGATGCTGGGACCACAAGGCCACCAGCCTGGATCAGTGGCAGCCCAGCATTTCTTCCACCAGCTCCCTGCCTGCCTCTCCATGGCCCTGCTGCTCATCCCATAAAGGAGGTGCTGCTGCACAGCTCCATGTGCTGCACACTGTCCTGCTCTCATGAGCAACGTGTTTCTCCAGGTAATTAAACTGCTGTGATAGATAGAAGTCACTGATTACAAAAGGTGTGGAGGAGAACACAGCTGTGGCAGAGCTGTACCTCAGCGATGCACATCCCTATCATTCTCTTTTCTAAAAGGATTTCCAAAAGCTACTTTATTCAGTTGTCAATGGAAAGGGCTTTCTAAAGACAAGGAAGAATGCATGCATGTGTTGTACAGAACTTGTCTGGAGCCAAAGCAAGCAGAGAACCAGACACTGAGGAGCAGCTGCAATACACAAAATATAGTCTGAGGTGTCCAGCTCATCCACATACACCCAGGTCTCATCACAGGCAAAAAAAATGAGCTAAAGCATAATATTCTAAAATGATATTTAGACTCTCAAAGAGTTGAGCTGGCTCCAACCAAACCAGGGTTCCAGGAGGATATGCGATATCAGCAGTGGTCTGGAAGATCTCACATTCCTGGGCTTTTTCTTGCTCTGTAACAGTACTTGCATCTCTGCTGTCTTTGTCACAAAAGGAATGACACCCTGCCTGCAGGAAGGTTCCTCCTAAGCAAGCACTCTTCTTGGGGCTGCTCAGGCTGTTCTCAGCTTGCCTGAGACAAACACCTGCATGAGAAACAGCAGCCAAGCCCAACTCCACAACAACAAACAGAAAAAAGGCCCTCAAAACCATGGCATAGGCAGCAGCACAGAAGCCAGTCAGTGAATCACTGAGAAATGAATCTTTAGGGCCAGAGACACAAAAACCACACTGCTCTGACAGAGAGGAACCCCAGCTGACACACACCTTTCAATGCAGGTTACTCAGCCCTGATGGGGAAAGGCAAGTTCCTTCATACTCACTGGTGTGAAAGCACAGAGAGATGTCACTGTGCCACTGTTGAACTGCTCAGATTCAAAAGTAATAGGAAGGAAATTACTTCTGGCATTTTCTCCTCTATTCCTTCAAACCTAGGGCCATTCTCACAGCCCACAGAGAGCAGCATTCAGCAGCCAGGTCACAGCCACACTGTGGAACTACTCAGTCATGGTGGCTCTCCTTATCTGCACACTCCTGGATGCCTCAGCTGCAAACAGGCAGTTAGACTGAACTAGAGCTCAGGAGATTTGCAGGACCCAGCCCTACCGTGTCAGGATTGCCCTCCAGCAGCACGTTGATGGCTCTGTTGACATCCCCATTGCAGTCATGCAGAGCAATCACACACTCATCCTGGTTCTTGCCTGTGATGTCGATCAGCTGGAGAGAAAACAACACTATGGTCAGCATGTCCAAACCAAGAGGGCACCAAAATCTCTATGGGTCTCTCAGGAGGAAAGCAAGTTGAATCCCAAACCAGAAACCTTTCAACAAAAAATTGAAGGGCTAGGGAATCTCCCCAGCCTTCTCAGCTTAACTGTGTTCTTCAACAAGAAGTGTGAATTTTTGAGTTACCATTGTTTTACCCTGACCCTCCTTTCACTACAACCTCCTTTGCTCAGGATAACACTGTTACCTGCAGAAACAAACTGAAAGTTCAGCACCACAGAAGTTGCTGCACCCAAATCAAGGCAATGCCAAACACAAACACAGGCTGGGGGAGAATGGATGGACAGCAGCCCTGAGGAGAAGGACTTGGGGGTTTGAGTTAACATGACCTGGCCAAGTGCACTGGGAGCCCAGAAAGCCAACACTGCCCTGGGCTCATCCCCAACAGCGTGGGCAGCGTGTGAGGGGGGGATTCTGCCCCTCTCCTCTGCTGAGACCCTGCCCTGCAGAGCTGCTCCAGCTCTGGGCTCCCCAGCCCAGGGAGGACAAGGAGCTGCTGCAGTGAGTCCAGGGGAGGCCACAGAGATGATCTGAGTGCTCTGGAGCTCCTCTGCTCTGCTGACAGCCTGGGAGAGCTGGGGATGTTCAGCTTAGAGAAGTAAAGGCTCCAGGGAGACCTCAGAGCTCCTTCCAGGGCCTAAAGAGGCTCCAAGAGAGCTGGAAAGGGACTTTGGACAAGGGCCTGGGGTGACAGGACAGGGGAATGGCTTTCCGTTGCCAGAGGGCAGAGTTATACAGGCTATTGAGAAGAAATTCTTCCCTCTGAGGGTGGTGAGGCCCTGGCACTGTTGGAACAACTTGGGATAGTGGAAGATATCACCACAGCACAGGGGTGGAACTGGATACCCTTTAACGTCCCTGCTGACCCAAACCATGCTATGATAGAACTTTATGAAGGCAGTCCAAGGAAATTCAGGGAGCAGCCAGGTGTGTTCCTCCCACTCCCCCAGCATTCACACTACTCCCAATGCTGATCTCAGCTTCCTGTCAGAGTTCACCTCCATTTTCACACTCACTTGTTTCACCTTCTCCTCAAAGTCAGCATCGTTGTGGTCCGAAATCATCTGTGCAAGTCGAATCTGTTCTGCAGTAGCCTAAAGAAACCAGGGAGAGACAGAGCACATTGTCAGAGTGGTGCATTTCCAAACCATCCTCCAAAGGCCGTTCTGCTACCCCAAGTTCTCTGGAAACCCTGGAAAGGAATCAGCATGGCAAAGACAAGGGTCAGAGAAGGAAAACTCCAGGGAGATGAAAAAGGAGCAAGAAGAGGAATCTGGAAGAAAGGGAAATACTGATGAATGGCCTCATGGAACTAGATGAGCAGCAGCCACCCAAACCACATCTGTTTTGGGGCAGATCTTACCACCACCACACCACCAGGACCCACTGCAGGTGGCTTCTCAGCCACTTACATTCATTAAAGCATGCAAGGAATGGACAAATGGAAATAAAACCAAAATTCAGCAGCAGCTCCCACTTGGAGACAGACTGGAAACCCCAGTGCCAGCAGCTGCCTTGTGACACACGGGGAGCTCATTTAGGGCAGCCCAGCTGGCAGCACTGAGCAGCCAGGACTCCACTGGGCTCTCTGGACACTGCCCTTACCTGTGGCCGCTGCTTGTGCTGCGTCTGGCTCTGTGTCTGTGTCTGCTCCCAGCTGCCCCGGGCTCGGGTAGTGCCCACCGATGTCATCATTTACAGTATATACAAATAACAGTATTTACAAGGTTCACCTCTGTGGTGGGGCAGGGGAGAAGAGAGAACGGACTGTTAGATACCACAAACAAAGGCAGCACCAAGAGTGAACAATCCCAAAGGTAACACAGCCAGAATGGCTGCTGTAGGTCCCCACCCTCCCCACCACTTCCCCAAAACCACAGTGGGCCAGGCTGCCATCACCACGTGCTCCCAACACAAAATGGCCACTTGTACTTCTTGAAGTTCTCTCTGGATACCATGGCAGAGTGCTCCAGATGGAACATCACCTGCATCCAGGTGGGAGCAGTCAGGCACCAGGAGCCAAAGGAAAATCACAGACTCACAGACTGCTTTGGGTTGGAAGGGACCTTGAAGCTCATCCAGTAGCACCCCCCTGCCATGGGCAGAGACCCCTTCCAACAGCCCACGTTACTCCAAGTCCCATCCAACCTGGCTTTGAATGCTTCCAGAGGTGGGACAGCCACAGCTCCTCTGGGCCTCACCACCCTCACTGTAAAAAAACTCTTTTCCAGGTAATCTAGACTGACCCTCCTTCAGTTTGAAGCCATTCCCAGGACTTGAGGCAAAGATTTTAATAACTTCTTGTTGGAACATGTGTGAGAGGGCACAGATCTGCCATGCACCCAAGCTGAGGCTGTGGCCATCCAATGGAGCAGGAAGGCTTGAAAAAAACTTCAAAAAACCATCACTTGAAGGACAGAGCATCTCAGAGCCTCAGACACATCAGCTACTTCCCCCTCTCCTTTCTTGCCTTTAAATCAGAGCAGGGGAAGCAAAAATGCTCCAGCAATAAATGGTGCTACAGGTCTGTGGAATTTTTGTTTTAAGGAAAACCTGCCCTTGCAGAAGTGCCTATTTCTGCTGTTTTAAATTATTCCCTTGAACTGGAAAAATAATGTTTTTCCTAGTATTCTTGGTCACAAACATACTAAAAAAGTGAATAAGATATCTGCAAGGAATAACAGCCAGTAACTGTTGGATAACACTGCTTGAGGCAAAAAAATCCCAAGAAAAGTTTGAGTGTCCAAAGCAAGCAGAGTTTTCTAAACTCACACTGGGCCTCAGGGCAGGGGTGTTGGAAAGGGATTAGCACTGAGGTTTTACCCTCTTTAGTGCCTTTCAGGCAAAAAGGATGTGAGAGACATCCCACAGCACTTGTCAGGACTCACAGCTTCTGAGCCCTGAAATTTCAATAAGCACAAAATTCACATTTTTGTATTTCATTACAAAGACTGCAAAGCCTTCCCCCAGAGCAGCAGGACCTGCTGCTGTGCCCCAGGCAGACAGGAGGGACACGGGAAGGAGCCAGAGTGCAGAAACAGAGAGCTTAGCAAGACAATCAGGGCAGGATCTGATCTGAAACACTGCTGTCCACGAGCAGGGCAGCACAGGGAAAACAGAGCACCAAGGAGGGAGCCCAGAAGCAGCATTAGCAAACAGTGCAGGAAAAGCTGGGGAATCTCCTGTTGAGGTTTGAATGGGTGAGAAATCTGTCCTGAGAGCAAGGAGACTCTAACATTGCCCCCACAGCTGCTCCCACCAGGGCCTGGCCTTTCTCTGCAGGCAAGTTTCTGTGCAGCTGCTCCTGCAGCTCCCCACAAAACCTCCAAATTCCCCCCTTCACAGCCACCCATGCCTCATGGCAACTTAACATCACAGTTTTACAGCTATCCAAGGTCCCTTCTGAGGAAACAATCCAAGCTACCAGGAGCCCCAGAGGTACAGGGGAAGAGCACCAAGCCTGCACTTCTGCCAAGGCAGAGCAGAAGAAGCCTTCTCTCCCCAGCCGTCCCCTCTGGGCAGGCTCCTTTCCCATGGTATGTATTTATTTTTGCTTTCTCCCAGTTGTAAGTTTCACACACAATTTGTTGTATTAAACCAACCCAGCAGCAGAACCACGGGCCCAGAGGGAAGTGATTTCACACAGAAACCCAAGCTGCAGCTTCTCTGGGCTGCAGGTCCAGCAGCCTGAGCCCAAACCTGGTGCAGCCCAGGCATTGCTCAGCAGCTGCCACGCTCCACCCTGCCACCAGTCACACAAGCATTTGTCCTTTCACGTGCTGAAAACCCATAAAAAAACCATCTATGGTAAAAACCTCAGCCAGAGGCTGTCAGGTGAGGTGTCCCCATGCAGACCCCACAGCAGCCTTGGGGAAAGAGGATTTGGCTACTGGGAACTCATTCCTCACTGGGAGAACTGGGGATCAGCTCAGTAGCAGCAGTGACCCACAGAACCCCAATGCCTGCACCGCCCCACAGCTGCAAGAAAGCTTCCAGACCAAAGCTGCTCTCATCAAAAGCATTCCACCTCTTGTCTTGAAAGAGCAAACCTGCACCCATGCACCAAGAGCTGAAAGAGCAGCTCCAGCCCAAGGGAGTGGTGCCAGTCCACACAGGAGCAGGGCTCACACCTCAGGCCAACAGCTCTGCACTCCAGGGCTCAGGGAAAACAAAGGAGCTTCACAGCTCCAGGTTCCAACACCCTCTGCATCAGATGAGACATTTGCTGTTACCCCCTTTCCTTCTCAGACCTGCCTTCCCAGCAGGCCTAAAGAGGAGAATCTCAACTACACAAGGAAAGTGCGGAGTCTCCAGAAAATGAGGGGATACAAAAATGTAACCAACTGTTCATTTTATTAGAAACGTCAGATAAGTTACAGTTTCAGAACCAGGATCGGTAGGTCCCATGGCAGTGCCAGACATGCTGGCTGCTGCTGGCCCTGGCACATCCCAGTTTCAGTTTCCTGATGTGTTAGTACAGAAAAATGGTATTTTCATCCCATTCTGACAAAGCTTAATAACATGTGCAAAAAAGCTCCAAGGCCCGAAAGGAAAGGGCCAGAGAAGGCAAAGCTTTTCCTACAACATGAGGCAGAATGAGACCCAAAAAAAGATTATCAACACGAGAAGTTTTCCCCAGAGCAAAGACATGGTGGCCACAAACCGAATCATTCCATGTATGCAAACCATAAGCTTTTTTAGGGAGATACTCCCAGATATGCCATCAGAGACCCCGACTCGGTACCGACAGGCAGCGCTTTGCTCGGGAGACTTCCGGGCCGGAGGGCGCAGGGAGAGCCCCCCGGCCGGCATGGAGGGCCGTGGAGCAGGGCGGCACTCGCGGCCCGGGGCTCCTGCAGGACCCCCGAACCG
>NW_005054546.1:563720-569057 GCF_000277835.1 Geospiza fortis | reverse complement strand
GAGCTCTGTGCTCGCTGCGGGCGGAGGGGCTGCCCGGCAGGAGCCTGAGGGGTGGGCACGGGCTGGCTCTGAGATCTCTCCCCCGGTGCACGCCTGACCCCCGCCCCGCTGGCGCTCCGCAGGTCTTTGTGCTGCTCTTCATCTTCGTGAAACGCCAGATCATGCGCTTCGCCATGAAGTCGCGCCGCGGCCCCCACGTGCCTGTGGGGCAGCACGCACCCAAGGTGGGTATTCTGCATTCCCTGCACCCATCCGTGCCTGAAGGGACGTGCAGGAGCTGCTGCCTCAGAGTGCTGAGCGGCAGCGGGGAGGGTTTATCCAGGGCTGTTCTTATCCCTTTGATCCCACAAACAAGAGGAGTGGTCTGTAAATGTTTTGTTGGTGCTGTACAGGATTTAAAGGAAGAGATTGACATTCGACTGTCCAGGGTGCAGGACATCAAGTACGAGCCACGGCTGCTGGCAGAGGATGATGGGCGGCTCCTGCAGCTGGAGACACCAGGTACTGTGCCAGAGCTCTGTCCTGCACTGCTCCCTGGGGCCAGGCCACGCCTCTGACTGCTCCTGTTGCTGTCCTGTCACATGAGATGGTGTCTCTTGTCCTGTTTTCCCTTTCCCCACTTCCCTCCAAGGTTTGCAGAGATCTCAGTTTGTGCTTTCCCTTTTCCAGGCTGCTATAACTACCTGTACAGGATGAAGGCACTGGATGCAATCAGGACATCAGGTGAGGGAGCCCAGGGCAAGAGTGGGAGCAGAGGGACCCTGAATGAGGGTGCCAGCAGCCCCCTCCAGGTGCTCACTGGGGAGAGGCAGTCACTTCTCCCACAGGTGGCTTTAGGGATGGATGTGACAGTTGTCACAAGGGTTTTTGGGGTGAAGGAAGGGACAAAACCTTTGACTCTATTACAGAAGGCTTGATTTATTATGATATATACATATACTATACTATACTAAAAAAGAAAAAGAAGGGAGAGTTCTAGAAACTGTTAAGCTAAGCTAAGAAAAGTAGAGAATGACAACACACAAGCTGGCCTTGACAGACTCTCAGAGCTAGCTCTGCTGTGACTGGTCACTGAACTAAAACATCTACACTAGAACTAATCACAGATCGACCTGTTGCATTCTACAGCAGCAGACAATCTATTGTTTACATCTTGTTGCTGAAACTCTCAGCTTCAGCATGAAAAATCCTGAAAGAGGATTTTTCATAAAAGAAATGTCTGTGACAGATGGATGTACTGGGGCAGGGGGCATGGATGGAGATTTATCCAGGCAGTGCTTCCTGACCATAGGGATGAGCACAGGCATTCTTACCTGTGCCTTTTTCCAGAAATCCCCTTCCAAGCAGAGGCTCGGTACCCAAAGTCTTTAATAGGGAAGAACTTCTGTGCCTACCTGCTGGAGCTGAGGAATTCCAGCACCTCCTTCAAGGGCATCCGCAAAGCCTTGATTGACACCCTGCTGGATGGCTACGAGAGCGCCCGCTATGGCACTGGGGTGAGTGCTGGGGGGCACTGCTGTGCCCCCACGGCATTCCCGTGGCCTGCCCTGAGCTCACACCCCGACTGCAGCTGCATGTTCCAAGGTATTTTCTGTTTGTGTCCAGGTCTTTGGGAAAACGGAGTATCTGAAGTATGAGGAAGCTCTGAATGAACTGGCAAACATGTAAGTGCTGCTGGCCAGATGCAGTGGTGGGTTCCTGGGCCCCAGCAGCCCGTGGGAAGGTGTGAACAGAGATGGGTTTAGGGCACAGGTGTCATCTGAGACAGGGCCTGTCTGTGCCCATCTCTCCCTCTGGGTTCACTCCTTCCTTGCAGCCCTCCTGTTACTGCACTTTGGGTTTGTTCCATGGTCACAGTCACCGTTCCTGCTTGTCCTGACCACCTTGAGTCAGGGACTTGCACAGAACCAGTAGCTTTAGATGCCAAGACCTCAGTGAGTGCTGTCATCAGGAAAGCAGATTTGCTTCGTGTTGGACAGACAGACAGACACACAGGCTGAGCAGCTGAGCAGTGATGGTGCCTCTTCTCTGCCCACAGCACCAAGGCCCGGGGTGGCAGCAGCCAGCGGCAGCACCAGTCAGCAGTGAAAGACCTCACGCTGTCCCCTGAAGCCTCCAGCCCCACCACCATCCAGGTCACCTACCTTCCTTCCAGCCAGAAGAGCAAACGTGCCAAACACTTCCTGGAGCTGAAGAGTTTCAAGGACAACTACAACACACTGGAGAGCACCCTGTGAGCGTGCGGGGGCCTGCTGCAGTGGGTGTGCTGGGCAGGTCTGGGCTGCAGTGCAGGCAGCACTGAGAGGAACCGGCTGCACTCTCAGATCTCGCCCTCAGCCCACTCTGGAGGTCATCACTCAGCGAGGGCTCCATTCCAGCTGCTGGAGTTTGGCCCTCAGCAGGAGCCCATTCTGGAGCTGCTGAGCCCATGGCGATCAGCCCCATGGCCTTCTCTGCCACAGGCTTGTGACTCTCCAGCCTTTGAGTCCTGCATTGTCTTGGACCCTGTGAATAAACTCATGAGCTTGAGCTTATTTATAAAGACGTGGATCCCAGCCAGCGCTCCCCTCCACCCGTCCTTCCCTGCGGCAGCTGGCGGGAGCCGATGTTTGTCCGTCCTGTCTGTGAGGGTCTTGGGCACTGGAGCCACTTGTCTGTTTTTTCTGAAGGGTGAACACTTTTCCCCATGATGTCATTGTTCCTGCTGTCAGCCCTTTGTGCCCAGCCTGCCTGTGCTCCTGGATGGGGTAGAAATAGTTTGGTGCCTGTTCTTAGCACCACAGCTAAGCCACCGCTTTGGGCTGAGGTTTCTACTCGTTCTCCTGCACCCAGAGGGCATTTGGGGACGTCTCGAGGGGACTGAGCGGTGTTAAATGTCCCATCTGTTCTGCCAAGGGGGTGTTTGCTCCCACTCTCACCAGCGCCTCGCATGCCAGCGTCTGCCGAGCTCCTGGGCCTGACAGCTCGTGGCCCCCACTTTGAGTCTGCGTCCTGCCAGGCTGAGGACAGCGCTGGCAGCAGCTCACCCGACACTGTGGCGTGGGCAGCACAGAGTGGAGGGTGCAGACCTCGGCACTTTTTAATTCTGTTTAATAAAATGACAGTTTAGCTCAAGTAGGATGTGTGCCACTGGCCTCTGACTGCAGGGCCCTGTCCCTCCCTGATCCCAGGCTGCATCCCTCCTGAATCCTGGCATCCTGGCCTGCATCAGGAATGGTGTGGCCAGTAGGTCATTCTTCCCCTGTACTTGGCGCTGGTGAAGCTGCATCTTGAGTGCTGTGTCCAATTCTGAGCCCCTCAGTTTGGGAAGGACGTTGAGATGCTTGAGGAGGGCAACAAAGCTGGTGAGGGGCTTGGAACACAATCTTTATGGGGAACGTTTGAAGGAACTGGGGTTGTTTAGCCTGGAGAAGAGGAGGTTTAGAGGGGACCTTATTGCTCTCTACACCTTCCTGAAGGGAGTTTGCAGACAGGTGGGGTCGGTCTCTTCCATTGGGCAGCACTGACAGAACCAGAGGACACAGTCTCAAGTTACATCAGGGAAGGTATAGGTTGGATATTAGGAAGAAATTATTCACCAAAAGAATAATAAAGTACTGGAATGCTCTTCCCAGGGAGGTGGTAGAATCACCATCTCTGGATGTGTTTAAAAAAAGACTGGACAAGGCACTTGGTGCTATAGTCTAGTTGAGGAGTCAGGGCACAGGTTGGACTTGATGATCTCCGAGGTCTCTTCCAACCTCATGGTTCTGTGATTCTGTGAAGCTGCTACGAAGTAACCAGGACGCCATTAATGGTAGCCAGGATGCTGCCATTAGTGCTGTGCTGACTGAGATGCCGTGGCAGCAACTGGCATGCAGTGATGGTAACCAGGATGGCACCATTACAGTAACTGGGAGGCTGTTACAGTAACCAGGATGCCGTTACTGCGCGGGTGTTCCATTAACTCCCGGCAGTTGCAGGGGCCCTGTGGCGCTGGCCATGGCAGCACCGAACAGCCAGAGCTCCTCACTGCGGCGGGAGGAGGTCAGACAGGGCAGGGGCTGGGAAGATGGAAGCTGTCCTGGGAGGTAGTGGGCTGCAGTGTGCCCTGGTGCAGGTTAAACCCCAGGCCACACAAATGCTGCTCTTTGTTAGCAGGTCCAGGCGAATGGGAATGCTGGAGCAGGGTTCCTGAGGAGGTAGAGCTGGCAGAGCACCCTGGGGGCTCAATCCCTTGTACTGCTGGGGATCTGTGGGCAATGAGGAGCCCTAGCACAGGGCAGGCTGGGGGGGACATCTCTGCATCCCTGACCTGCCCACCCTGTGTCTCAATAGCGGGCAGGGGGCCAGGGAGAACCCTCAGTGCTGGGCATCGTCCCTCGGGGTGCTGCAGTGGATCGTGGAGTCACGGCTGAAGAAGTGTGTGGAGTTGGAGCTGCACCTTGCAGGCAGGGAGCAGGCAGTGGTGAGGCTGGGCATTGGGTGGGTACAGCTGGGGTCCCCCAGCCCTCTGCTGCCAGGGGTGGGTGCCCCCATTGTCCTGGGGAACAATGTCTCCAGCTCTGATGAGCCAGGGGGATGTGGGGGTTCAGCACTGCCCCTGTACCTGGCAGATCCGCCGAGATGCCCTGTGCCAGCTCGTCCTGGATGAGCACCTACAGCACCAGCAGGAGCTGTGCCAGCAGGGGAAGGCCTTCTATGTGGAGCGGCTCTGAGTGCTCAGCCTGGCATCCCCAGCTCCTGACTGAGAATAAAATATGTTGAGCAAAACAGGCTGTGTCTGCTGCATGTGAGGCATGGGACAGCCCAGGGCAGCAGTGGGGGGAAGACACAGCCCAGCACAATTCCTGTGGCTGGGATCCAGACATGTCACCTGCAACCCTGGCTGCCCTGGATCCTACACACTTCATCTCGCCCATGGCTGTGCCAGGAGATGGCAGCACGGCCAGCATGCCTCACCAGGCTGGGTGCTCCACACCGGATCCCTGTCCCAGCACAGTCCTGCTGCACCATGCAGTGCTCCTGGCCGTGTGGCACAGCCCTGCAGCAGCAGGGAGAGGAACCTGGCTGGGCTGGGTGCAATGCTCCCTGTCCCATCCAGGCACCCCAGGATCCCTGACTGCTCCCCAGCTGGCAGGGCCCTGTCCCCCACCTCCCATCCCTTCTGTGCCTGACCTTGGTGTCTCCCAGCCCCAGGGCCCATCAGTGCCTGCTCTGGCTCTGTTTATTGACAGGGCTGGCGGCTGCTGGGCCAGCACCCCTCCCCACAGCCCTTCATTAGCTCGGCTGTCAGACTGCATCACATCACCCAGCGCCACACACACGCCCCCGGCTCTGGCACTGCCGCCGCCACAC
>NW_005054546.1:559048-563683 GCF_000277835.1 Geospiza fortis | reverse complement strand
TGGCTCTTGTTATTGACAGGGCTGGCGGCTGCTGGGCCAGCACCCCTCCCCACAGCCCTTCATTAGCTCGGCTGTCAGGCTGCATCACATCACCCAGTGCCACACACACGCCCCCGGCTCTGGCACTGCTGCTGCCACGTGTGTCCCTGCTGTCCCCACTGCCACCTCATCGCGGCTGAAGCCCCTGACCCCCAAGGCCAGGCTGTGCCCCTGTCTTTCCCATGGCAATCAGGATTCTGGCTGCCCCATGTCCTGTCCCATTGGTCCCCCAAAGGCTGAGCCCCTACAAAGCCCCCAGTGCCATTCCCGGGGCTGATGTGTTCTGCTGCAGCAAAGCACTGCTGTGGTGCGGGAAGGCTGTTCTTGCAGCACTCCATGATATCCCATGTGCCCTTGTCACTGGGCACCACCACCCTGGTCCCAGCAGCTGCCTCAGTGTGGATTGGGGTCCTACCTCAGCCACCCAGCATGGATGGGGCCACATCCTCAACATGGATGCAGCAAGGTGACAGGCAGCTCCTTGGAAGAGATAGCCCTGTGAGTTCAGCAGCTCCCCAAAGCAAGGGGATGTGAGGCACAACTCCCCCGTGTCATGGGGCTCGTCCTTGGGCAGGGTCATGTGCAGCAGCCCCTTGGTGGCACAGGGCCCACAGGCCAGGGCTGGCCCCCAGTATTGACAGCCCTGCTAATGACAGGGAGTGTCACCAGGGGCAGGAGCAGGCGGCGCGGGGCCATCGACCGCATCGACCGGCAGCAAGGGCGCGGGGGTCCGTGCAGGGGGCAGGGGGACGTCAATGGGTGGTAATTAATGGGAACGAGGCCACGTGTGTGGGGCCAGGGCTGTCGCTGGCCACGTCCCTCTGCTCGGTGCAGCCGAGCACGGTTATAAACGGCGGCCAGGCGACCCCCAAGCCAGAGCACAGCAGAGTTCCCCAAGCCGGCCCAGGTGAGATGGTGATGGATGTGGGGTCCCTTTGGCCCCAGCGCTGCCTGCCATGGCATGCTGCTCCATGCCAGCGCATGTCACGGTGTGCCCTGACATGCCATGCCAGGAGACCAAGCCTGCACTGCTCTGCTCCGGCTTCATCCCGGCCACAGGACGCCTCCTGCTTCAGCACGGCATCCCGAGCAGCCCAGCACCAGCACAGCTGCCCAGCAGGCTCCAGGCACTGAGGTGAGGTTGGGTGCTGTCTCTGCAGTGCCTCGGGGGTTATACCTGGGTACCACTCCCACCCCAGCTCTCAGCATGTTCTTCTTTTTCTCTTACAGGTGGCTGAGCTCCGGGTCCTCCCGCCTCCATCTGCCCCTGTCTCTGTCTGATATGTTTGATATTAGGTTGTTTTATTGGAAAACCAACTAAATATCAAACATATTCTTACAGCGCCAGGGATGCCCAGCACCGACTTGGCCAGATGCTGCCTATGCCATGTCTCAGGCAGGGGGACCCTCTGCACCCTGTCCTGCACCCTCTGCTAGTCCTCACTGCCACAATAAAACCTGTCTGCCCATCTCCATGGGATTGAGAGGGGGAGTCCAGAGCCGTCCTGGGGGTTGGCGGAGGTTTGGGATGGCAGCGGGGTCAACGCTTGCCACCTGTCCCCCCGCTCACGCCAGGGATGATGGCAATACAAAGGCCCGTGGCCCTGTGCCCAGCACTGCCTCCACTGCCCTGCCATGGGGGTGTTATTTATGGAGGTGCAGCCACTGCTCAGGGCCCTTGGTAGGCACTGTCCCCTCCAGTGGCCTGCCCAGGTTACCCAGAGTGGCCACCAGGTCTCTGTCCCTGGGTCCCTGGGTGCTGACCCCTTTAGCCCTCAACATCTCCCATCTTCCAAGGGAGATCCTAACCTGATTTATGGGGCCATTGGGACCTCTGGGCCGGCACAAGGAGGCTGCAAATCCCTCAGCTGTGGATGAAGTGCCACCACTTGCCCTGAGAATTCCTCGCTGTGCCTGGGGAATCTGCTCCTCCAGCTGCCAACAGCATCCTCCCCCTCAGCACCAAGCACCACCACAGCTGGAGCTGGGCTTGGGGCTCAGCAGGCTCCCGGGGGGCTCTGCCCCTGGCATTGGGGACAGTTTCCCCTGCTGCTCCCTGCAGAGCCGAACACTCTCAGCCAAGCCCCTGCTCCCAAAATAGTGCCAGGATGATCTTGCCCTTTTCTATGCCGCCCCCAGGCAGGGGTAAATGTCAGCCCAGGGCCACCAAAACATCCTAAGGAGGACGCAAATGGGGGGCGAGGACTTCGTGCCGGTTCTGCACGGACCCAGTTCAACGTCCTGAGGAAGCACTCGGGGCACCAGCCAGGGTGTCCCATTGCACAGGGGGAGGGGGCACCTGGAACAATGCAGGACCCCCTCTCACAGACCTGCTGCTGCTTTTTATAACAGCCCAGCTGTCCTCGGGAGCCCAAATAAGGCTGTGACCACCCGGAGCCCCCAGGACACACAATGGGTCCCGAGCACAGACTTTTTGGGAAGGTGGGGAGGCGGGTCAGCCCAAGAAAGGCAAAGCCACTGTGCTGGGCAGAGCTGATAAACGGTCAGTGGGGCACAGGCACCACAGCTGCCCTAGCCCCCCATTGTCTGTGTGCATCCTGCTGCACACAGCTGCCCCGTGGCCCAGCGAGGATGGAGGCCATCAAGAAGAAGATGCAGATGCTGAAGCTGGACAAGGAGAACGCCCTGGACCGGGCAGAGCAGGCAGAGGCTGAGCAGAAGCAAGCGGAGGAGCGGAGCAAGCAGGTAGGGCAGAGAGCCACAGCGCCCAGCCCAGGGGTGGTGGGGGTGCCTGTGCTGGGTTATGCTGAGCCCAAGACCCAACAGAGACTCTGCCTGGGGTATGGGAGTGTGTTGTATTGCACTAAATCGTTTATTTAGTTGTAAGAGTGTGACAGCTGCCACTATCCCCCAGCTCAAGGGCACTCCGAGGGTGGGACAGCCCTGGACAGCCCTGGGGTGTGGGAATGGGGTGGACACTGTGAGGCAGAGCTGGCCCCAAGGAAAGGGCAGGAGGGATGCCATGGGGCAGAGCTGAGCCTGGGATGGGGCAGGCAGGGCTCTCTTGGGGTGCAGGGGCTCAGAGTGGTGCCCACCTGTGGTGACACCACTGTCCTTCCAGCTGGAGGATGAGCTAGCTGCCATGCAGAAGAAGCTAAAGGGGACAGAGGATGAACTGGACAAGTACTCTGAGGCCCTGAAGGACGCCCAGGAGAAGCTGGAGCTGGCAGAGAAGAAGGCAGCAGACGTATGTATGGGGTGCAGGGTGGAAGCTGAGCGCTGCTTTACCCTCTTCCTGGTGGGACTGCAGCCCTTCCCTATGCCCTGGGGACACAGGAAGGTCCGGCTCAGTGTGCTCCCGGTAAGACCGTGTAGGCGCCCAGGAGCAGAGAATGGCCCTGTGAAGGACGAATCCGGAGGGCAGAGCTGGGCAGCGAGCAGCCCAAGTGCGGGACACGGGGTCTGCGTGTCTCCGGGAAACTCTGAGTCACGCCTGGGGGTGGTGGAGCCGAGCTCCGGGAAGGAGGAGGAGGAGGGGAGAGCCCTCATCCCCCTGCAGGCGGGGGCTCATGGGCAGCGTGAGCATTGCACAGCCCGGCTATTGTTGTCCGCTGTTTCCAGGAAAACAATGGTGCGAGCGGTGCAGGGTTTCAGCCGGCGGCGGCATCGAGAGGCATGAGGCCCCGCTCGTCACCTGTCAGGACCTGGCAGTCCTTGAGAGGCCGGGATGCCTCAGGCTCCGGTGTCAGAGCCACGCAGCCCGGCTCTGATGCGGAGAAGGCAGGAGCGGTCCTCTCCCACCGCGCTCCTGGGGGAGTGCCTGAGCCCCAGCACAGCGCCCGGGCTGCTCTCGCTGGGAGCTCCGGAGCCCTGGAGCTTTGCTGCAGGTCCCTGCACTGGAACTGGCTTGTGTCGAGTGCAGCACTGCAGAGCTCTTGCTGCCCTCACACCCTTCTTGCCCCTCTTTGTCCTTGCTTGCATTTTCCCCGCTGTCACCACATCCCCACTTGGATCCCTCTCTGTGCACCTGCAGCCCCTTTTCCTGGCTGCTGCCCCCAGCGTGGCCCATGGGGGTCCCCCACTTTCCCCCTGGCTCTGGGAAGTGGAGGGATTTTGCACCCTGGAGCATTGAAAGGGCAGAGCTGCCTCCCGGGTGCTTCCAGCCCAACAGAGCCCTTTGGATTCCCACCTCAGCCCTGGAAACGTGCCATGCCACACTGCGCCATGCCAGGCAAATGCTGCCGCAGCAAGTACCTGCCTGGCTGCCCAGGGTTTCAAGCAGCAGCCTGGAGCCTTTCCCTTCTATCCCCACACTTAAAGCATTGACAAATAGGGGAATGAGAGGGGGGAATGAGAGCAGTATCAGGGCTCGGTGATGTGTTTACCGAGTTCTTGGGGGGCTCCATGACCCTCATGCCACGGAGGAACCCAGCTCCCAGCTCTGACAAACACTGATCTTCGCAGCGTTATCCTCCTGACACGGGAGGGTTCTCACCTTGGATCTCGCACATGGAAGCGGAGCGGGAGCCTGGCGGCCGCAGCCCTGCCCTGGGTGGGGTGAAGGAGCGGGATGTGCTGCAGGGCTGTGGGCTCCGGGCCCGCAGACTCCGGGGCTCCCCAGGGGCGGCAGTGCCC